>NW_006400220.1:513135-531563 GCF_000299155.1 Elephantulus edwardii | reverse complement strand
TTTTCTTTCTTTCTTTCTTTCTTTCTTTCTTTCTTTCTTTCTTTCTTTCTTTCTACAGTCACTGACTGGCTGGGAAGACAGGTCTCTGTTATCAACAGCTGTCTGTTAGCTCACATTTAAAATTTTCTACTCGGCCCTACTTATCATTTCCCTAAAAAATGTTTTCCCAATTCAATATAACCCCATGGATTCAAATTTCAGGTGTGAGGAGTATAAATTATGGAAAAGAATGGATTTTAAGCAAAGATGATTCTGTAGATTTTTGTACAAAAAATATGATTCTGAGTATCATTTGCCAAAGCACAAGCATTTCAGAGTGTCCTTCCCTATTACTCACTTCATCAGTATATAGTCTAAACTTATAGGGGTCTTGAGTTTTCAGGATACTCTTCAGAGATTCTTATCTAAACTGACCCAGTTTTTAAAACATATAATTACTCATATTTCTTGGTGAGTTATTTTGGTTTTTGTTGTTGTTGTTGGTTTTGTTTTGTTTTTTTCATTTCAGATGTCTGATGATATTGACTGGTTACATAGCCGTAGGGGTGTGTGCAAGGTAGATCTCTACAGCCCAACAGGACAGCAAGATCAGGACCGAAAAGTGGTAAGATAACCCAGTTTTACCAAGGAGTGGAAAGGACTGGAGCATGGATTGCTATAGACATTCTGAGGCCTTAGTGTAATAAAGAGGATCAGGTGATATTGTGACTTCTTTGAACAAACAAATTCAATAAGGTCTCTGGGGCCAACACTCTCATACATCATACATCATAAATCAAGGGAGGGGCAGGTGAGGAATGATGTAATGGAAGTAGAGAGGGAAAGATAGGAGGGAGCCTGAAGAGGATTAAGAGTGATGGTTGCCTAGTCCCCAAGCTCTATTACCTAATACCTCTTAACACATCATAATGTGACCTAGTTACCAATATGTTACATTAGAGTGGACTCACTCTGAAGGGCATATCATACTTTCTTTCAGAAAATTCAAGTCATTTGCATAGTCCTTATGGGGGTACATGTGTTGGAGACAGATTGGCACAGGATAGAGCAGGATTTAGGATGTTGTACATAGGGTTGCTATGAATCACCGGCTACTGAACGGTACATAACAACAAAAACATATTCTATTATTTACTTAACATGTATTTTTTTCAGTTACTTTTAAATTGACTTGTTTTCAACCCTAAGAAATATTATATGTGGCCCAAGTTCCATGTTCATAGTTTCCCTAATTCACAATAAATGTATACACCTACTAAACTCAGCAACGTATAAATTGTATCACTTGAAATCTTTATTATCAGTAGTAAAAATACTACATTAGCAAACACTATTGTTGTTGTTATGTGCCATCGAGTCTCCTGCAACTCAGAGTGACCCCATGTTCAGACACTATGTCTGAAGCCTGCTCTGTCCTGAGCCAGTCTCACTGATTCTGATTCACCAACCCCCATTGCCCCAGCTATAGTATCAGTCCATCTCATCCTGGATCTTCCTCTCCTGTGCCATCCCTCCACCATTCCGAGTATGATGTCCTTCTCCAAGGACCTGTCCCTCCTGGCCATGTGCCCAACGTATGTGAGATGGAGCTTCAAAATCCTAGCCACCAAGGAGAAATTTGGTTTCACCCTCTCCAAGACAGGCCTATTTGTTTTCTTGGCCATTCATGGTATGTTCAATCCTCTTCTCCAGCATCAGTTCCTCTTCTGTCATCCTTAGTCATTGTCCAGCTCTCTGATGCATAGCAAGTAATTGCAAAGACCATGGCCTGGATGAAAAAGCTTTGAGTTTGTGTCAATTGTGAAAGCCAATTTTTTTCTCTGTTTTCTCAACTATAAAATGTGACTGTTGTACTTTGGGTCTCTTTCTGATAGGTTGATATCCTCATTTAAGAAATACAATAATTTCTGTATTTCTAAAATATAATATCTGTATTTCTAAAAATAATCATAACAGTAATGATTGTTGAGTTCTTACTATGTGCCAGGTTCTCTGCTAAAAAGTTTTATAGGCACTATCTCAGTACCTCCGAGTTTGTGTCAATTGTGAAAGCCAATTTTTTTCTCTGTTTTCTCAACTATAAAATGTGACTGTTGTACTTTGGGTCTCTTTCTGATAGGTTGATATCCTCATTTAAGAAATACAATAATTTCTGTATTTCTAAAATATAACCTCTGTATTTCTAAAAATAATCATAACAGTAATGATTGTTGAGTTCTTACTATGTGCCAGGTTCTCTGCTAAAAAGTTTTATAGGCACTATCTCAGTACCTCCCAGAAGAAAAAAAAATGACCTTTTATCTAGAGGTGTCTTTTTTAAAAAATATTTATTTTATTATTATTTTTGTGTGTGTACTGTCAAATTGGATCTGACTGGTACTGGAGGAGATTGTCCCTCCTTCCCCGGCAAAGCATCTGGTGGATTCAAACTGTGCGCCTCCGGGATTGCAGTGCAGCTTCTTGCCACTAGGCCACCAGAGCTCCCCATAGAGTTTTTTCTAAATTTACTCCTCTTCTAATTTGATACAGATATGCTTTGTTGATGTGTCCACCCTGAATGTGGAAGGTAAAGATGCCAAGGTGAGTATTATCTGTTCTACTCATGGCTTCTCATAGTTGGCATGGGTTGGATACAGCTAAGTGGTACAAGGAAACAGAAAGGTTGTAGAAGAGGAAGGAAAGGTGAAAGGGACTCATGTAGAAAGCCAACTGAATCCAGGATCCCTGGTTCAGAATTCACTGTCACTCTTGATAGGAAGTCTTACTTTAGAAGACATTTTGTTGTTGCTGCTGATAGAGTTTTTATTGTTGTTGTTGTTATGTGCTGTCGAATCTCCTGCAACTCATAGCGACCCTGTGTACAACCGCCCTGGACACTCCTCTATCCTGGGCTAAACTTATTGTCTCTGACATGTCTACCTTCATTACCCCAGTCACTGAATCAATTAATCTAATTGAGGGTCTTCCTCTCTCGTGCTGTCCCTCCAAACTTCCGAGCATGATGTCCCTCTCCAAGGTCTGGTCTTGCCTTGCAACATGTCCAAAATATGTCAGGTGAAGCCTCAAAATCCTGGCCTCCAAGGAGCAGCCTGATTTCACCCTTTCTAGGCCAAACCTGTTTGCTCTCCTAGCAATCCATGGTATATTCAATAATCTTCTCCAGCACCACAGCTCAAAGGCATCAGTTCTGTTTCTATTACCCCTAGTCATTGTCTAGCTTTCTGACACATAGAAAGTAATTGCAAAGACTATGGCCTGGATCAGATGCACCTTAGTCTCCAGACTGACATTGTTGCTCTTCAGTATTCTGGAGAGGTCCCTGACAGCCGACTTTCCCAATGTAATTCATCTTTTTATTTCTTGGCTGCTAGTACTAAGAATGTTGATTGTGTTAAGACAATTAAATATACCAGAAAATTGAAAAGGAAAATCTGACCAAAAGACTGATAGCTAATGGAATATATAGATCTTGAGACTGATGGTTCCATGAAATATTTCAGGAGGGGCAGTCTATCTCTCTTGCAGAAAAGGGAAAAAAATCATGGAAAATTAATGGTGGGAGACATCAAATTCATGCTTAGAAGTAGTAGCCTAAGGTGGGGACAGGCAGCAACCTGGAGAAATCTCAGAAAACAACTGTAAAAAAAAAAAAAAAAAGTCAACTGTCTATAAAAATCTTGCCTCTGAGTTGCAGAGTGGATTATATTTGGGGTTTGGGGTGGGGTTGGGGGATGTGCGGGGGGATTATGTACCAATGAGGGAGTTTTTCTTTTGCTTTTTGGGGAGAGGAGCAAACGGGGGGTGGGGGGGGGGGGGGGGGGGGGGGGGAGGGGGGGGGAGGGAGAAGGGTGCAACAATGAATGAATGGAATTCCAAAATCTCTGTAGATGTTCAGTGAAATGAAAAAATAAACCAATTAAAAAAAAATCTTGCCTCTGAATGCCGTAGAATCCTGCTGGTTCCAGCTCAGAAGGTGACTTAAACCTGGAGAATCTGGAAGAGAAAGAGATTATTGTGATCAAAGATACTGAGAAGCAAGCCCAGTCTAAGGTACATTGAGATTCTACCCCTTCTAATTCCCAAAGCCTAATGTTGAGTGTGAGATATTAATTCAGAAATGATAAAACATTTCTGATAAAACTACTGTCACACAGGACCATAAATATGAATACTGTAGCATTCTAGAGAACATAAGTTTAAATTCAAGGCAACGATAAATTCAGAGTTCAGCTACCTAATAAGAAGAGTAATCACAGATGTTCAAAATGCCCTCTCCTGATTCCCAAGTACTTAATCCAAACAGAATCTTATAATTCTTACATACATGCTCAGATATTATAATACACTTATAAATGCATATGTAAAGACATATATAGTCATGCAGTCATGCGACATATACACAAACAAATTTATTCAAACACAAAAAAACCCCCAGACTCATTGCTGTTGAATTGATTCTGACTGAAAAGTGGCACATATTCATTGTGATGCTTGCTTGTATGCACTGATACACACAATATACACTTACATTATTAAATTCACATACATGTACAAATATACTCACCGACATACACATATAGTCCTGTGTATTACATGTATGACACCATATTATTATACATGCTTATATAATCATACATGTGCACTGACGTGCATATGCACACATACATATACTGCTACATTTTCACACATGCCTTAATGTACAGACTGGCATGCTCTCATGTATTGATTGGTATATTGACACAACTTAGCTCATATTCACACATCAATTCACATGAGATAACATGCATTTATGTACACATACACATTCATATGCACATAGATTGACTACTACATGCATCAGCATACACATATAACAAATATATTTTCACAGATGTTTGTACATTTTAAGATGGACACATAACTCACATGAACTGACAAATATAATGAAAGGACTTAATCTATAATGTGTGTGTGTAATAGCTTGTGTTGCTGCCAGTTCTATTTGAATGTATGCATATATTGTATGTATGTTATCATACAAATTCTAAAGTACCAGATCATTAATCTGTTCATTTCTTTTCAAAATAAGAAAGAAGTAACCTACCAAAACCCTTACGGATAAGTGCTTTATTTTTTATTTTATTTTATTTTTTTTAGACGGAGGGATCCGTGTGCCTTTTCAAACAAACCCCTTCTGATCCCATAAGAGTCCTCAACTGGCTTCTCAATGATCTCCAAAAGTATGCCTTGGGTTTCCAGCATGCACTGAGTCCTTCAGCCTCTAGTTGTAAGCATAAAGAAGGAGACACAGATAGTGAATATCACAAATCACCCTCTGGAAACTGTTACAGTGTCTATGCTGACCAACTAAATATGGATTACATGAGTAACAGACCTCAAAGCTTACGTCTAGAAATGGCAGCAGCCAAAAATACCAACAATAACCAGAGTCCTTCAACTCCTTCAGCTAAATCCCCTAGCACTCAGAGGGCAGTTATCTCCCCTGATGGGGAATGTTCTATGGATGACCTTTCCTTCTATGTTAACCGACTATCTTCTCTAGTAATCCAGATGGCCCGTAAAGAAATCAAGGAAAAGTTGGAAGGTGGAAGCAAATGTCTTCATCATTCAATCTTTCCCTCAACTGGTGACAAAGGGAAGAACAGCCCCCGCAGTGCTGTGAGTAAGATTGCTTCTGAAATGGCCCATGATGCTGTGGAAGTAACCTCTGCAGAAATGCGGGGCACTGGGGAAGAGTGCAGAGAAGGTGGCCGGAAAACCTTTCTGTATAGCGAATTATCCAACAAGAACAAGAGTGGAGACAAACAGATGTGCCAGAGAGATAGCAAAGAATTTGCAGATTCTATCAGCAAAGGGCTCATGGTTTATGCAAATCAAGTGGCCTCTGACATGATGGTCTCTGTTATGAAGACCTTGAAAGTTCACAGCTCTGGGAAACCAATTCCAGCCTGTGTTGTACTGAAGAAAGTATTGTTGAAGCACACCAAGGAAATTGTGTCTGACTTGATTGATTCTTGCATGAAGAACCTGCATAATATTACTGGGGTTCTAATGACTGACTCAGACTTTGTCTCAGCTGTTAAGAGGAATCTGTTCAACCATGGGAAGCAAAATGCTTCAGATATCATGGAAGCCATGTTGAAACGCCTGGTTAGTGCTCTTCTTGGTGAGAAGAAGGAGACTAAGTCTCAGAGTCTGTCATACGCTTCTTTGAAAACTGGATCTCATGATCCCAAATGCAAGAACCAAAGTCTTGAATTTTCAGCAATGAAAGCTGAAATGAAAGGGAAAGACAAAGGAAAAATGAAACCAGAGCAATGCAAGTCATTAACCAGTGCGGAGAAAGTTGGTGAACATATCCTCAAAGAGAGCCTAACCATGTGGAATCAAAAGCAAGGAAACCAAGGCAAGGTTGCTGGTAAATTATGCTCTAATAAAGAGGAAAAAAGAGAAAAAATAAGCCCTTCCACAGATTCACTGGCAAAAGATCTGATTGTCTCTGCCCTTATGCTGATCCAGTACCATCTGACCCAGCAGGCCAAGGGCAAGGATTCATTTGAAGATGATTGTCCTGGCTCTACCATGGGCTATATGGCTCAAAGTGCCCAGTATGAGAAGTGTGAAAATGGTCAAAGTGCCAAAGCACTTTCAATGAAGCATCTAGAATCTCGAGGAGCTCCTGGACCATCCACCTCTCTAAAGGAAAATCAACAGCTGGACTCTCAGAAGCTAGATATGTCAAACATAGTTCTAATGCTGATTCAGAAGCTACTGAGTGAAAGCCCCTTCAACTGTGATGATTTATGTGAAGGTGAGAACAAGCGTTCTGAATCCAGAACAACTAAAACCGCTTCCATGTCCAAGAAGCCTGACAGAGGGGAAGAACAATGCCAGGAAAATCAAGAACTTGACTTTATCAGTGGAATAAAGCAAGTGAACAGGCAATTTATAGATCAGCTGGTAGAATCTGTGATGAAACTGTGCCTAATCATGGCTAAGTATAGCAACAATGGGGCAGCCCTTGCTGAGTTGGAAGAACAAGCAGCCTTGGCAAATAACCCCAATTATCAAGCTGGTAGTTCCAGATGTGGTTACGATACTATGGTATCACAAAACTATCAAGACACTCCTGGGCCTGAAGTAATTGTTAATAATCAGTGCTCTACAAGTAGTTTGCAGAAGCAGCTCCAGGCTGTCCTGCAGTGGATTGCAGCCTCCCAGTTTAATGTTCCCATGCTGTACTTCATGGGAGATGATGACGGACAACTGGAAAAGGTAAGCAATGTGACAAGAAACAGGAAGGTAAAAGTTTGAGATGGGCCAGGGAAGTGGTAAGAGCAAGTAACAGACTTGTACATAGAGCATAAAATTGGTCCAATTATTTTCTCCAAGTCTGTATTTTACCATATAACAGATTAATTACTTTGACATTATAAACAGTCACAAAAGTGACACAAGCTAAATGCGATTTTGTACACCTCATGGTTATGCAGAGGAAAATGAGATCAGCTCATCACATTATTAGTGACCTTCTCAACAAACTGTATGGTTTAAGAGAGATTTTTTTTCTCTTAAGTTTCTTTAAAGTTTTAAAGCCTCCAAGAACAGAAAATAAACTCCATCCTTTAACTTGTCATGATGAAATTTTCACAGGCTTATTTTTTCTGGCATACCTATGATGATATTATTCATCTTTTTCCTCCTCTAAACTCACAGCTAGGAAAAAAGTAATTGCTGTAATGGTTCAGTAGTGCAACTTTCAGCTCTTATTGCTGAATCAACTCATAGCTGACACTCAGCATGTTTTCAGAGGCTGTAAATTGCATGAGAGGAGATTATCCATCTTCTATGAAGGAGATTATCTATCTTTCTTCTATGGAGCGTCTGGTGGATTAGAACCACTAGAAATATACCACCTTTTGTTTAGCAGTACATCCCTCAATGGCCTATGCCACCAGAGTTCTCTTCAATAGGATAGAGGTTTGCAAAAGAGAAACCATGCTGTTTTCCATTTTTCTCTTTCTTCTTCCCTCCCCTCTTAAACTGTATACCCTAGGTGTTTCACTAAACTCACTATAGTTCTGGTTCTGCTCTATCTCCATAGCCCATGGGGGCCTGCATTTATACAAATGCAAGACATGCAATTTATCTCACAGTCACACTCTTCAAGCTCAGACTCTCTCTCTCTCTCTGCATTTGCTGCATTAAACAGATTCCAGAGAAACAAAATACTGATCGTTTAAAGAGTAAGGAAATGCCAACCCTAAACTACATAATAATAATACAGACTAGCTGAAGCTCCTGTGAAATATTTAGTGAACACAAGTGAATTTATAGTTCTTTTTTGAGATTACAAAATAAATCGCTTTGAGTAATTTGATCTATATTATTGGGGAAAGATAACCATATCATCAGTACTCTCCAATTCTAGGTCCCATCTCTAAACTTATCAGGTGGTTTATATTAGCTCTACTCTTTCCACAGCTTCCTGAGGTTTCTGCAAAGGCAGCAGAGAAGGGGTATAGTGTAGGAGATCTTCTTCAAGAGGTCATGAAGTTTGCCAAGGAGAGACAACTGGATGAAGCGGTGGGGAACATGGCAAGGAAACAACTACTGGACTGGCTGCTCGCTAACCTGTGAGCTAATAATCTCTTCAATTCCTTCTCACCATACTCCCGCCAGCAGCATTCCCTCCCAGCCAGAACATCCTACCATCAGTACAGTGACTTCGTGCTACATGATTGTATTTCCAAATGCATCTGAGCAGCTGCACTGTGCAAATTCCAGGTGTGTGAAAAGCTGGGAAAGAACATGAATTAAAAAAAAAAACCTTTAAAAAAGTGTGATTATATTCTTAATCAAATATATATAAGGAAAGGGAAGAGAATGGGTTCCATTTTCAAGACTGGTGAGCAGTGTTAGAATTGTACCCAAATTTCACCCTGAGTTATTTTTTGAGCACACATGGGTGCAATCTACATTCAAATCCTAGGTGATCTGGGCTCTCTACTCCTTGTCAATCAACAGATTTCCCTCTCTTCTCATGCAGCCTCAGCTGCATCCCTGAGACAAGATGGTGAAGGTTGAAGTAAGTAAATTTGGCCCCATTGGATACTTTTAATTCTGGCAAAATGAATGTTGTTGCATTGTCTATAAGTTCCAGTATGATTCCACCAATGGCAAATTCAATGGCACTGTCAAGGCTGAAAATGGGAGGTTGGTCATCAATGGGAAGGCCATCACTATCTTCCAGGAGTGAGATCCCACCAACACTAAGTGGGGTGATGCTAGTGCTGAATATGTTGTGAAGTCTGCTGGTGTCTTCACAACCTTGGAGAAGGCTGGGGCTCATTGGAAGGGTAATGCCAAACAGGTAATCATCTCTGCTCCTTCTGCCGATACCCCCCATGTTTGTGATGGGCGTAAACTATGACAAGAAATATGACAATTCTCTCAAGATTGTCAGCTATGCCTCCTGCACCACCAACTGCTTGGCCCCTCTGGCCAAGGTCATCTATGACAACTTTGACATTCTATAGGGACTCATGACAACAGTCCATGCCATTACTGCTTCTGTGACCACACAGAAGCTGTGACATAATGACCACAGAGCTGCCCAGAATATTATCCCTCCATCTGCTGGCGCTGCCAAGGCTACGGGCAAGGTCATCCCTTAGCTGAATGGGAAACTTATTGGCATGGCTTTCCATGTCCTCACTTGCAGTGTGTCAGTAATGGATCTGACCTACTGTCTGGAGAAAGCTGCCAAACGTGATGACATCAAGAAAGTAGTAAAGTAGGCATCAGAAGGGCTCCTAAAGGGCATCCTTGGGTACACTGAAGATCAGGTTGTCTCCTATGACTTTAACAGTGAGACAACTCTTCCACCTTTGATGTTGGGGCTGGCATTGCCCTGAATGAACACTTTGTCCAACGCATTTCCTGGTAGGGACACTCATTTCCAGGATGGATGACCTGATGGTTCACATGACCACCAGCTCCAGCAATAGCATTGGGGGGTGGGAACGGGGAGAGGTAGAGGGAAAGAGAGATTCTCAGCTGCTGGGGAGTCCTTGCTTCAACTTGATCTCCCCTTCCCCCACGTGGAATTTCCATCCAGACCCCATGAGAGAGGGGAGGGGCTTAGAGAACACATCTTGTCATGTACCATCAATTAAGTACACTGAGAAAAAAAAATTCTTAGGTGACCTGGCTTGTCCAAATAATCTCAAATCACAGACAATATAGCATTTTTGCCTTGTGATGACCTCCATATTTTTCCCAAAATTGTACATATACTCCACAGGAAATTGTGCTGCTAACCCAAAGGTCACACCTTTCTAGCAGTTTGAATCCACTGGTGGCTTCGAGGAGGGAGCACTGGTGATCAAGTGGTAAGAAGCTGTGCTGCAATCCCAAAGGCACTTTGTTGAATCCACACCAGCTGCTTTGTGGGAGGATGAACAATCTCCTCTGGTGTGATTTACCGCAAACCCACTGGAGGGTAAGTTATGAGTCAGTTCTAGCTGGATGACACACAACAACAACAAGAGTTGCATGATCTTAGACAAACACACCAAGTGTTGACCCACAAAGTGTTGACCTTGTTCATCTTTAAAATGTAGTTTAAAATTGTCTTACACTGTTTACAGGTTAAGTTGTACAGTACAGGGTAAATTTTGTCATAAATATAGAAGTGTGAATGCTGCACCTTTTAAAACTCAGCTAAAACAGTTTTAAGTTATTTTCATAATTGAAAACAAGATTTTCTGATTATGGGCCCCAGTTAGACATCTTTAAAGGGGGTGACTTTTGCCAACTCCTCAACAATACCTGAATCCAGTAAGAAGTAAAAGCAGATATATTAAAAGGAGAACATTCTAGACTCTCCAGCTTGAATGAAAACTGATCAAGCCTCTTCCAGTTGTACCCCACTCACCCCCTGAAAAAAAATCTTTGGAGTTGGATTACTACAGATTCTTCTTTGTTCTTGAAGAAAATCCTCAAGCTAATTCTGAGGTCAGGGCTACATTTCTAATGACTCAGTGCTCTCTGAGCACAGCTGGGTACCATGGTAGTTTACTTTCTTGAGTAATTTGGCTTTGCCTTGTTTCTGATTTTTATTATGAGATAGCCCTGGGATTCTTTGGAACTTGAGAGAGGTTGGGGCAAAATGGTTTCTAAAGGCTCTTCCACTTCGGATATGTGAAGAGTCTAAGTTTCTTTTCCATAATTTATCAGAAAAACTTGTGTAAAAGAAGTAAGCTTAGTATGAGGCAATTTGATTTTTGCCAGAGCTGACAGAACACAGCTGAGGAAGGAATACCTGGGAATATGAGAGCCTCTGACAAGAGTCTGGAGGAGCTCAATTGCTGATCTTGGATGGTGAGATCCTGGCCTTTTACTTCTCTAGACGAAAAAGCAAACATAGGCATCCTAATAGCAATGTGGCCATGCTCAATGTCAGCAGATGGAAATGAACAAGGACTCCATTAAGCTGAAAGCACAACATGTAATAAGAAAAGATGACAAGAAAAGAAAGTTATGAGCAGAATACAAGGTAAGGACTAGGGAAGAGTGAGGGGAGAAAAGCATTTGCCTCAGGTGCAAAATTAACAGAGGTGCTATAAAAATTAGATAATCATGAGGAAAATTAATTGAGATGTTAAAAATAGTAATTTAATTAATGATAGACAAAATACTGAAGAATTTTATACAACATATCATTAACAGTGCCATATTTGACCATAAAACATAAAGAGAAAATTAGTAATAATGATTTTATAAGAGTATATGTCTGGCCATGCCTGTGGGCTGAGGGCGAGTGTCTTGTAAATCTCAGTGTCAGCTGGATGGGGCCTCTTGCATCTCAAAGAGAGGCAAGTGTGAACTGGCGGGGGCGGGGGGCGGAAGGCAGGGAGAAAAGTACAACAATGAATGAATGGAAATACAAAATCTATGTAAATTTTCATTAAAATTAATAAAATAATTTTTTTTAAAAAAAGGGAGAAAGGCAAGTATGGAACGCTTGGTACGCTTGTGGCTTTCTTTTTGCCCCAAGTGTATGTCAGCAGAGCAGACTTGCCAGATGAATTGGGGATCTCTGGCCCAGATTTCACCAGCATTTGGGCATGCCGGAATGGTAAAATACTGAAACATCTGTTTTTAATTGTTTTTGGTCAAATATTCTTCAAGGTCGTATAACCCTGGTGTGTCCACTTGCGGTACAGAGGTAATTTGTGGTGCCTCTGAAGCTGAACACTGTGACACTGGTGTGTCAAATGTGATAATGGTTACCCATAGTGGATGTGTTTGGTGGAGCTCCCCAGTTAAAACAAGCTTGGAAGCAGGAGTGGCATCCACTTCTGTAATAGCTTGCCTCTGGAAACCCTATGAACCTGGAGAAAGGATGAAAGTCACACAAGTGTTGAGGACTTTCGTTCATAGGGTCTCTATGAGTTGTCTACAACTCTATGGCACTTAACAACAACAACATAGGATATCGCCAAACTAGAATTTAAAGATTATATTGCTCTCAATGCTTCTAACAATACAAAAAAGAATTCTAATAAAACAAGTTTAGGAAAGGAGAAATTAAAAGCAGAACAAGGGAAGCAAAAGGGAGACAGAAAAAGCTTCATTTAAGCATTAAAAATGAAAGAATGTTGCAGTGTTTTCTACAAAGAAGAGATAAGAAAAAAGATTCAAGGAAATAATTAGTGCAAAGGATTTGTGTGCCAAGCGAACTCCAGAAGAACTCCATGGTGTCCAGTTAAGGCTGCTGATTGCTTTCAAAATGATCACAATAGGACATACCCGATATAGTGGAAGAAAAATGTGGAATTAGACTCAAAATAATAATACATGACCCTTAGACACTCAGCAAGCCTGGAACTAAATTCACCTATGTAGCTCAACTTTTATGTTTACTTGTTTTATTGACTATGCAAAGTTCTTTGTGTGGATCATAGTAAAATATGGCTAATATTGAGAAAAATGGGAATTGTGTATGTAGTTACCATTTACACTTTTTTTTAAGGTGTTTTCAATAAGTAATTAATTATACAAAATTCTGTCCCCAGTGTAATTTCTATCACCAATGCTGGGCTTTTCAACTACTGATCCTCCTTCTTTCTTTTTGTAGCTCAACTTTTAGCTGAACAACAAGCCTACACAGTGAATGCTAGTACCAGGAAGATACACAATCTTTAGGCCAATCACACAAGATCAGAAAGGGTTGCATTTAAGGCAAAGAGGAGAAACGGTTGCAGAAGAAAGAAGAGGAAATCACTAGGACAGCAAAGATTAGAGGATGAATGGGGGTGGGAATATGAAGGAATATGCAAGGATGAAGATGAAGGGATAAAAGTCACAGATCAATAGTAATTAATTCAATAAAACACAATGTACACATTGTATAAAACAAAATGTGCATAAATGGAACAATGTATATTAATGATTGTATAAACCATAATGTATAGGAGAGAACACAATTTGAAAAAAGGAGTACGGGAAGGATACATCGTGTGTATGTGCCATAATTTCTCAATTCATTCCTAATCATAGGGTCAGACAAGTTGATGGGTGGAGGAAATGGGAATGATCCAGTGTGAAAAACAATGTATACAGAATTTGTAAGTGAACCTGTATAAAAGAAAAAGGTTTTAAAAAAAGAATTTCAGAGACCAAGGGCTCTGAGCGGCTTCGGGATGGAGGCGGTGCCAGTGGCGGCTTCCAGCCCTACTTCAACTCCTTGCGGCAGAAGCTTCAGCAGAGGGAACCCGCGCTGGTGTCGGTGGTGGTGGCATTCATCACGGTGCTGATGACGTTGGTGTTCTGGAAGTTCATCCGCAGCAGAAGGAGCATTCAGAGAGCTGTCCTCCTGGTTGGCCTTTGTGACTTGGGGAAGACATTACTGTTTGTCAGGTTGTTAACTGGCCTTTACAGAGATACATAGACATCCATCAGCTCTCTACAGAGTCAACAGGGGTAATAGCCTGACCTTGATTGCCCCCCCTGACCATGAGAGCTTGAGGTTTCAGTTCTTAGAGCATTTTAAGACTTCAGCCAGGGCTGTCGTGTTTGTTGTGTGTAGTGCGACGTTTCAGCGGGAGGTGAAGGATGAGTTTCCTGTACCAAGTGCTCTTGGACAGCATGAGCCTGAAGAATGTACCGTCCTTCTTGATAGCCTGCAACAAGCAAGATATCACAATGGCAAAATCAGCAAAATTAATTCAGCAGCAACTTGAAAAAGAACTCAACACCCTCCGGGTGACCCTGTCTACGGCCCCCAGCACCATGGACAGCGCTAGCTCCGCGCCCCCCCCCCCCCCCCCCCGCTTCAGCTGGGAAAGAAAGGCAAAGAATTTTAGTTCTCACAGTTGCCTCTCAAAGTCTAGTTCCTGGAGTGCAGCGCCAAGGGTGGCAAAGGGGACAGTAGCCCTGCCGACAGCAGGGAGCTGGAGAAGTGGCTGGCTAAAATCGCCTGACGGGAAGACGTGTGTGATGGACACTTGGAACATGATGCATTTCAGAAGCGATAAAGGAGGGATGTTGTTGCTTTTAAGTGCCGTCGAGTCTCAGGCGACACATAGCGACGCTATGAAGGAGAGTCCTCAACGCTTGGGTGTCTCTCATCCTCTCTCCAGTTCATAGGGTTTCCGGAGGCAAGCTATTACACGGAAGTGGATGCCACTCCTCCTTCCAAGCTTGTTTAGAAAGGGCTCCTTGTTCCTTTAACAAACTATTGCTGAGATTAGTTTGGGGTTTGGGTTTTAAGGTATTTTTGGTCTGGTTTTGTTTGTTTATTTGTTTGGTGGGTTTTCGTTTAGGGGTTTGTTTTTTTGTTGTTTTTGTTTTGTTTTCCTTGCTTCCACTTCCGCAGCATCCGTTCAGCCTGTTCTGACCTCAGAGGCACCGAATCTGTGACATAACAAGTAGGTTCAGAGCAGAGGAGGAGCAGATTATCATCAGAATGTGGTTTTAACCTGGAAAGTCTTCTGATCTTCTACGCTTTCATCCCTTCTTCCTGGAAACAAATGTGCCTATTTATGGGATGATTTGATGTCCACTTGCCCCTGATTTTCATGAGCAATACATTTCTCATGGCTGTTGAAATAGTTCCCCAGAGTGGGCCCTGCTCTTCCCTGGCTCAGTGATGTGTATGGCCACACGCCAGCCTTACAGAACTTGTGTTTCAGAAACACACACTCTTCAACCCTTGGAGCCATTCCCAGATGCCAGAGCCTTGTATGTCCTGGCGGTTTCCATAACTGGGGAATATGGGAAAGATTCACACACTGGCAGAGGGCTCCTGGGCTATTTTCATGCTTTGCTTGATGAGCTCTGACTTTGTACCTTGGCTAAAATGCAATGGAACAAACATGAAATGTGGAAGAAAAACAATTCTCTGCACATTTTTGGATGTATATTCATCAAAGCAGAAAAAGAAATGTTGTCAACCAAGGATAAGAATAAAGAAAGAGATGGGATACCAAGAATGGAGGAGAAAACAGAGACAGTAAAGGCAGGTGGTGAATAGCTGGAAAACTGAGGCGCTGAACCCAGCTTCCCCTTGACTTTATTGAAAATTGCCAGGGAGCAAATCACAAAGAGAATTCTATGCAAATGAAGCTAAGCTCTTTCTGTTGAAAACCTTATGCTTGACCTAGGAGGGAGGGGTTAGCAAATACAATCTAAGAATTGTGAAAACGACTGAAGGTCTGCCTTGGCGCTTGGCCCTTTGGCCTGTCTTGTGGAATTCCAGCTTGTATCTGCTCCTCTCTCTTACCCTAATAGAGCAATAGGTTTATCATTAACATTTAGTTTGATATTTGACTTCCCACAAATAAAAAGTCACCCTTTAAATCAGAAAAAAAAAGAATTTCAGGGGAAGCTCTGGTGGCCTGGTGGCAAGAAGTTACACTGCAATCCAGAGGTACACTGTTCGAATCCACCAGGTGTTCTGCTGGAGAAGGAGGGGCAATCTCCTCCTGTGCCAATCAAATCTGAATTAACAGTACATACACACACAAAATAATAACATTTAAAAAAAATTTCACTGTTAAAATTCTAATTTAACATAGTTTCAATAGTGAAAGAAGTTTAAGTTGCAAGTAGAAATATACATAAGGCAAAACCAAAAATACTACTTTTGAAAATATTCGTAACTTCCTGAAAAGAAAATCCCTAAATAATAGAGGCAATAGTTTTTTTAAATTTTTTTATATTAATTTATATTAATATTTTTTATATTCTTTTTTAATTGAAATTTTAAGGGAAGTTTAGAGACTTTGGGTTTCCATTCATACATTGTTGCATATTTTCCTCCCTGCCCACCCCTTCCCCTAGTTAACTTTTCTCTTTGAAAAATCATTCTTTTATTATTATACAACACTCCTCCCACCCACTTTACTATGTAGCTCTTATCCTGGACTCTTGTCATGAAAATAATACCTAATGATATATTCCTTTTAAGCAGTTTTCTCCCTGATTTGTTTCAATGCAGTATACATCATTCCTCCCCTCCTCCTCTTTCTTTATACATTATATCCCCTCTTCTCTTAGGTTCCCCCCCAACCCTGATGTCAGTCCAATTTAAAATGGTGGCACTATGCAGTATTTTTCCTTTTCTGACTGAGATATTTCACTCAGCATAATGTCCTCCAGGGTCACCCATTTTTAATATTATTTTATGAGTTCCTTGTTTTTCAATGTAGCATAGTATTCCACTGTGTGAATATAGCACAGCTTCTCTATCCATTCATTTGTTGATGGGCACTTAGGTTGTTTCCAGCTCCTTGCTATTGTGAACAAAGCAGAAGTAAACATATATGTGCATTTATCTGCTTGGGTGGCAGTTCTGGATCATTAGGGTATATTCCCAGTAGTGAAATTGCTGGGTCAAATGGTATTTCTATTTTTAACTTTTTGAGAAAGTGCCATACAGCCTTCCATAGTGGTTGCACCATTTTACATTCCCACAAACAGTGAATAAGGGTTCCAGTGTCTCCACAACCTCGCCAGCATTTGTTGTTTCCTGCTCTGTTGAATGTTGCTATTGTTACTGGGGTGTGATGATATCTCATAGTTGTTTTAATTTGCATCTCTCTTAGAGC
Source organism: Elephantulus edwardii (assembly GCF_000299155.1). Lineage (NCBI taxonomy): Eukaryota > Metazoa > Chordata > Mammalia > Macroscelidea > Macroscelididae > Elephantulus > Elephantulus edwardii. Next base: position 514,446 of record NW_006400220.1, on the reverse strand, counting down.
TAAGGATATTAAACATTTCTTCATGTGTTTGTTCACCATCCGAATGTCTTCTTTGGTGAAATGTCTGTTCATATCCTCTGCCCATTTTGCAATTGGATTGTTTACCTTTATCTTGTTTTAGTACTCCAGTATTCTATAAATTCTAGATATAAGTCCCTTGTCAGACATGTCATTATTAAATATTCTTTCCCAGTCTGTAGTTTTCCTTTGGATCCTGTTAGAGAAGTTGGTTTTTTTTTTTATATGCATAGGGATGTGATCTTAGAAGATCCCATTGTAGATTTTTCAGGATGATTTGAAGATTGTTCATGTTGTGGATTAGGGCTTCTAAAGTTCATCCAAGATTTTCTCTAATGAAGTTTAGAGTCCTCGGTTTTAGTCATAGTTTCTTGATCCAGTTTGAGTTGTTTTTTGAGTCTGGTGTGAGCTGTAGATCTTGCTTGAGTTTTCTGCAGATAGTTTACCAAACTTGCCAACACCATTTGTTATAAAGGCTGTCATTTCCCCACTTAACTGATTTTTTTTATTCTTGTCAAAAATCAGTTGAACATAGGTAGATGGTGTAATTTCTGAGTTCTCAATAGATTTCTGAGTTCTCCTAGATCAGTTCTATTCCACTGATCTATGTGTCTGTCATTGTACCAATACTATGCCGTCTTGACCACCACGGCAGTGTAGTAGGATTTGAAATCAGGGAGTGAGATGCCTCCTATCTTGTTTCTCTTTTTAAGGAGTGTTTTGCTTATTTGGGGTCTCTTTCCATTACAAATGAAACTGGAGCTTGCCTTTTCCATCTCGTTGAAGAATGGAATTGGTATTTGTATTGGAATTGCATTGAATGTGTACATTGTCTTTGGTAGTATTGTCATTTTCACAATATTGAATCATCCTATCCATGAGAAAGGTATATTCTTCAATTTTTTCAGGTCTCTTTGTGTTTCTTGTAGTAATGTTTTGTAATTTTCTTTGAATAGACCTTTTGTGCTCCTGGTTATATTTGTTGTTGTTGTTATGTGCTGTTGAGTAACATAGCGACCCTATGTACAATAGCCCTAAACCCTGCTCTATCCTGTGCCAATCGCATCACCTCTGACACACCCATCCCGATTACCCCAGTCACTGAATTAACCCACCTCATAGAGGGTCTTCCCCTCTTGTTGCCTCCCTCCACTCTCCCAAGCATGATGTCCCTCTCCAAGGACCTGTCTCTCCTTACAACATGTCCAAATTATGTCAGACGAAGCCCCAGAATTCTTGCTTCCAAAGAGCAGCACAGTTTAACCCTCTCCAGGATGAACCTGTTTGTTTTCT
>NW_006400220.1:497190-512670 GCF_000299155.1 Elephantulus edwardii | reverse complement strand
TAGAGCCCAGCCTCTCGGATAATCTGATCTGCATACAGGTTAAAAAGGTATGGAGATAGGACACATGCCTGGTGTACACCTTTCCCAATTTTGAAGCATGCAGTGTTTCCTTGTTATATTGTTTTTAAAAAAAACAATATAAATCACAGTAGCTAATCACAATATTAAATATGTGGGAGTAAATCAGTGGTTAGATTTACTCCCACATATTAAATACTGTGATTAGCTACAATGATTTATAGGTATTTTTCTTAGCTCTAGTTTTGTATTCTCTTTGTCATTGTATAGAAATCCAATTGATTTTTGTATGTTGATCTTGTATAATGCCACTTTGCTGAATTGATCAACTATGCCCAGTAGTTTTCTTTAGGGTTTTCTAAGTATACTATCATATCATCTGCATATAGAGATAATGTACCTGATCTTTGCAAATTTGGATACCTCTTATTTCTTTCTCTAGTCTTATTTCTATTGCTAAGACTTCAATACAATATTGAACAGGAGAGGTGAAAGTGAACATCCTTACCTAGTTCCTGTACTCAAAGGGAATGCCTTTAAATCTCTCCCCACTGAGAAAGATAGGTTTTCATATATACTTTTTATTATGTTGAGGAAATTCCCCTCTATTCCTATTTTGTTGAGGGTTTTAATCAGGAAAGGATGATGGATTTTGTCAAAGACCTTTTCACATCAATTGATAGGATCATGTGGTTCTTGTTCTTTGCTTTGCCAATGTACGAATTACACTGATGGTTTTTCATATGTTGAACCATCCTTGCATACTTGTTATGAATTCCACTTTATCATGGTGAATTTTTTTATGTATCATTGGCCTCTATTAGCCAGAATTTTATTCAGGATTTTTGCATTTATGTTCATGAGAGATATTGGCCTATAGTTTTCTATTTTGGTGGTGTCTTTGCCTGACTTTGGTATCAAGGATATGTTTGCTTCATAGAATGAGTCTGAGAGAATTCCATCTTTTTCTATTTTCTGAAATAGTTTATGCAGAATTGGTGACAGTTCTTCTCTGAATATTTGATAAAATTAACTTGTAAAACCATCTGGGCAAGGTCTTTTCTTGGCTGGAAGTTGTTTTATTACCTTTTCAATTTCTTCTCTTGTAATGGGTCTGTTCGGGTATTCAATTTCGGTTTATGTCAGTTTAGGTAGGTTGTGCATTTCTAAGTATCTGTCCATTTCCTCTAGGTTTTCATATTTGTTGGAGGATAGTTTTTAATAATATTCCACTGTTAGCTTTTTTTTGTTGCTTTTGTTATGACATTTTTCATTTCATCTCTTATTCAGATTATTTGTCTTTTTCTTCTTATCCTGTTAGTTTTGTTAGTGGTTTTTCGATATTATTGACCTTTTTGAAGAACCAACTCCTAGTTCAGTTGATGGTTTCAATTGTTTTTCTGTTTTCTATTTCTGTCCTAATTTTTATCATTTCCAGGTTTTTTAGAAGGTCTCAGGTTTCCTTGCTGTTCTTGTTCAATTGGTTGGAGATGTTGGGTTATAGTCAATGATCATGTTCTCCTGCCTTTTGATGTGTTTGCTTATTGCTTTAAATTGACCTCTGATTACTGCTTTGCCTGTTTACTGGAGGTTGTGGTAAGTTGTGTTTTCATTGTCATTTGTTTCAAGAAACTTTTAAAGTTCATTTTTTATTTCTTCTAGAAGCCACTCATGTTCAAACAAGGTGTTGTTCAGCTTCCAAATGTATGGGTTTTTTTTTCTTCTTTATCCTCTTGTTAATAACGTCTAATTTTGTAGTATTGTAGTCTGAGAAGATGCTTTGTATGATTTCTATGTTTTTTATTTATTGATGCTTGCCTTGTTGCCTAAAATGTGATCTATTCTGTAGAACATTTCATGCAAATTGAAGATGAAACTATGCCGTGCTTTTTTTGAGTGCATTAGCCTATAAATATCTATGAGATTGACTGAGTTTATTGTGTGGTTTAATTCTTCAGTATCTTTGTTGAGTTTCTTTCTGGTAGTTCTATCTTTTCTTGAGAGTGGTGTATTGAAGTCTTCAACTACATAATGGTGTGGTTAAGTGTCTCAGCAGCACTTAACAACAACAACAACAACAACAGCAACAACTTTTCAAAGAGAAGAGTGAATTGGGGGGCTGGACAGGGAGAAAAGGGTTACAATGAATGAATGGAAATTGAAAGTCTTTGTAAACTTTCATTGTTGTTTTTGTTATGTGCCATCGAATTGCTTGCAACTTATAGCGACACTTTGCATAAGAGCCCTAAACTCTGCTGCTCTATCCTGTGCCAACCTCACCATCTCTGACACACTCACTCCTACTACCCCAGTCACAGAATCAATCCATCTCATCGAGAGTCTTCCTCTCCACTCTCCCAAACGTGATGTCCCCTCCAAGGACCTGTCGTCCCTCCTTGCAACATGACCAAAGAATGTCAGACTAAGCTTCAGAATCCCTGACTCCAAGGAACATTCCGGCTTCACCCTCTCTAGGACAAACCTGTTTGTTCTCCTAGCAGTCCATGGTATATTCAACACTCTTCTCCAGCACCACAGCTCAAAGGGATCAATTCTCTTTCTATCATCCCTAGTCACTGTCCAACTCTCCGATGCATAGCACATAATTGTGAACACTATAGCCCGGATCAGGGACACCTTAGTCTCCAGACTGAGGTCATCACTCTTCAGTACACTTGAGATATCCCTGACAGCTGACTTTCCCAGTGCAATTAATCTCTTGATTTTCTGGCTGCTGTTACCAAGAGTGTTGACTGTGGAGCCAAGCAAACTAAAACTGTTAACTATCTCAATCTCTTCACTGTCCATACTGATGCTGTCAATTGGTGAAGTGGTGAATATCTTTGTTTTCTTGATGTTGAGCTTCAATCTGTATTGAAGGCTGCAGCCCTTGATCTTCTGCAGCAAGTTCTTTAGGTCCTCCTCAGTTTCAGCAAGCAGCTTTGTGTCATCTGCATAATGCAGGTTGTTGATGACTCTTCCACCAGTCCTGATGTCACCAAAAATGCCTTTCTTATAGTCCCAGACAGAAATACTTGTAAAGGATGAAGTGTGCAGAGTAAGATTTGGAGATCTTCTAATCCTAATTAAGCTATAAAGTAAAAGTTCTTCCTCATGCTGATTAACCAAGAATATCCTGAGATGTTATAATCTTGGAGATTAGAGCTCATTTCACATAACTCCAAAGATATTGTCCAGATTTCATAATATTTTGCCATCTAGAATATTAAATGATCCAGGAAGTATTAAAAGAAGATGGACGGAATATACTGAGTCATTGTATCAAAAGGAATTGGCAGATACAGAAGAATTTATTGAAATAACATTTGAGCAAGAGCCTATGGTTGTGAAGGAAGAAGTTCAAGCTGCTTTGAAGGAAATAGCAAAAAATAAGGCCCCAGGAATAGATGGTATACCAATTGACGTATATCAGCTAACAGATGCTGCCCTGGATGTGCTCACGAAGTTGTGCCAAGAAATCTGGAGAACTTGGCCAACTGACTGGAAGAGATCTATATTCGTTCCCATTCCAAAGAAGGGTGACCCAACAGAGTGTGGAAACTACAGAACAATATCATCGATTTCACATGCAAGCAAATTCTACTGAAGATTATCCAAAAATCACTGGAACAGCACATCAGCAGAGAACTGCCAGAAGTCCAGGCTGGATTTAGAAGGGCTCATGGTACTAGGGATATTGTAGCTGATGTTAGATGGATCTTACCAGAAGAATGTATATCTGTGTTTCATTGACTGTGCAAAGGCGTTTGACTGCGTGGATCATAACAAACTGTGGCTGACTCTGAGAAAAATGGGAATCTCAGAACATTTAATCATGCTAATGCGAAACCCATACTTGGACCAAGAGGCAGTTGTCAGAACAGAGCAGGGTAACACTGAATGGTTCAAAATTGAGAAAGGTGTACACCAGGGATGTGTCCTATCTCCATACCTTTTCAACCTGTATGCAGAGCAGATTATCCAAGAGGCTGGGCTCTATGAGGAGAAATGTGGCATCAGGAATGGTGGAAGATCTATTAACAATCTGCGTTATGCAGATGACACAACCCTGCTTGCTGAAACTGAGGAGGACCTCATGCACTTGCTGAAGAGGGTCAAGGACTGCAGCCTTTAATATGGGCTGAGGCTCAATGTCAAGAAGACAAAGATTCTCACCACTGCACCAATTGGCAGCATCAGGATGCATGGTGAAGAGATTGAGATTGTTCACAGCTTCAGTTTGCTCAGCTCCATGGTCAACACTCTTGGCACCAGTAGCCAGGAAATTAAAAAAAACATATTGCGATGGGAAAGTCTGCTGTTAAGGACCTCTCTAAAGTACTGAAGAGCAATGGTGTGTCTCTGGAGACTAAGGTGCACCTGATACAGGCCATGGTGTTTGCAATCACTTGTTATGCATCAGAGAGTTGGACAATGACTAGGGAGGATAGAAGGAGAATTGATGCCTTTGAGCTGTGGTGCTGGAGAAGAGTATTGAATGTACCATGGACTGCCAAGAAAGAAAACAGATTCATTCTGGAGACGGTTAAATGAGGCTACTCCTTGGAGGCAAGGATCCTGGGGCTTCGTCTGACATACTTTGGACATGTTGTAGGGAGGGACAGGTCCTTGGAGAGGGACATAATGCTTTGGAGGGTGGAGAGACAGCACAGGAGAGGAAGACCCTCTATGAGGTGGATTGATTCCGTGACGGGGGTAATCAGGTTGGGTGTGTCAGAGGCAGTGCGATTGGCACAGGATAGAGCAGGGTTTAGGGCTGTTGTACATAGGGTCGCTATGAGTCACAAACTACTCGATGGCACATAACAACAACAACAACAACAGGATGAAAGTTGAAAGACTTGCGCATTTTTTTTGTTGTTGTGTACCGTAGAGTCAGGACCAACCCATAGCCAACCCTTTGGCTGGTTTTCAGAGGCAGGAGGAGATTGACCATCCTTCTCCCATGGAGCAGCTGGTGGGATTCGAACTGCATGCCTTTGAGATTGCAGCACAGCTTCTTGCCACTAGGTCACCTGGAAAAAAAGCATGTACTGCCAACATTGACCTAATTATGATGGTATCTGACTTGGAATTCTCAGGGAATTTTGGTTTGCGATCAAAGTTTTCCATCCTTTCCTCAGGCCTGTTGGATTTACCTAACATATTGAGTTTTTAGAGATTGAAATTTACCCAAGTGTGGCCTAAATCTGGCTGGGGTCACTCTATCCTCAGGATCTTGACACTTTGACAAGGATATATCCTATCACTATTTGATAAATTCATTAAAGACAAAACGACGCCTTCATATTAAAAATCAGCGACTCAACAACAACGTAACTGATTATATTAGTGTATTTAAAATATATTCCAATAAAGTTGATTTAAATGTATATTTAAACTGCATAAATATCTACCAATCCCCTCCTACTATTTAATTTTTTTCCCTTTCTTGCCTCAATCTGATTTAGTAATTCTTCCCATCTTGAGATTTGGAACCATTTTTACCTTATAGTTCTCCTTCCTGCTTCTTCTATTGTCTATAGAAGTAAAGTAAAAAGGTAAAGAGTAAAAAAGAAAAACAGTAAAGAGTAAAAAGTAAAAATGTAAACTCTGGAGAGTATAGTCTTAGATGTTCTGATTATAAGAACTTTTTCTCCCAGATACCAACTACACATTCAAAGAAACAGACTTCAGTTCAATTTCTTCTTGTTATGAAAGATTTCTCCTCGTGCTCGCTTTGGCAGCACAAAAGCCCTCTCTCACTACTTTATCTCCAAGGGTTACTCTTTCCTTTTTCATGTTTCAAAAATTTTATTGTGGTTTGGAAGTTTATAAAGCATATTCATTTTTCACCAATAATTCATGTACATTTTTTTCCACAACATTAATTCTAATACCCATAGTGCCTGATTTCCCATTTATTCCCTATTTTTAAAGCTTTTCTTGCTTTAATTGTTCATCTGTTTTTGACAGTCCAATATCCTTGAGATAGGAACCACTGTGATAAGAAGGGAGTGAACAAGATCTCCCAAAGGAAGTTTGTTGCTTAATTATGATCTACTGCCCTGGTCATCATGCATCAATGTCTCTGATTTTTAAATTGAAATTGACATTCTTCCAAAGGCAGCAGGATTCATATGCATTCTGAACTTCCAACTTCCTCACTTTCTTCTTGGGAGCTGGAGCTAGAGCTTGGGCTGTGGGGCTTAGAGACTAATATAGATACCGGGATGGGATATCAGGGCAATTGCAATGTCAGCTCTCCTAATGTCAGGAATATTCATGGTGTCTCACTGTAAGTTGGAAGCCATGTTTGAGCTGGGGGGCTTGGGGATGGGTACAAATACCTGGATGGGATTCAGAGCAATTAAAATAGAGGTTCTCCTAAGCTCAGGAGCGGGAGTTGGAATTCAGGCTTGGTTCAGTGGGTTGGCAGACAGGTACGGATAAATGGATGGTGTATCAGGAAAATTGCAATGGCTGTTCTCCTAAGCCTAAGAGCATACAAGACATCACGGTGGGAGTTGAAGTCCAGGCTTGGGCCTGTGGGCTTGGGGACAGGTACAGATACTGGATGAGATACTAGGGCAGTTGCAATGGTGACTTTCCTAAGCTCTGGACTCTCCAACAAATCTCAGTGGGATTTGGGATTCAGGCCAGGCCTGAGGAGATTGGGAATGAGTATAGATACATGAATAAGATATCAGGATATCAGGGCTATTGCAATGATGGCTCTTCGAAGCTCAGGAGCATCCAAAGAATCTCATGGAGAGTTTGAGTTCACCCTTGGGATGGCGGGCTTGAGGATTGGTACAGATAATGGGATGGGATATTGAAGTCATTATAAAGGTGTCTCTCCTGAGCTCAGGAGGGTCCGAGGTATCTTGGAAGGAGCTGGATGGAGTTCGGGTTTGGGCTGGGGTGCTAAGGGAAAAGTACAGGTATCTGGATATGCTATCAGGGCTGTTGCAATGACAGCTATCGTAAGCTGTCTCAGTGAGAGCTGGAGTTTTGTCTTTTTTTTTTTATTATTGTTCATGACAGATAACAACTATGTTTCATTTTATTGATCTTTGTATTATTATTTTTCACTCCCTATGTCTTTTCTTATCATCATTGCACTTCTTCCCCCCTCCCCATGTCTCAATCAGGCAAACTTTATTTTTTTCACCTTTACTTTATCCACACCTCCCTCCATCTATCAAATTGTGTGACTCCATGATTACCACCCCTCAACTATCCTCACCCCTTTGCTCCCCCCTCCCCACCTTGGATCCTCACTCACATTCTACAATAATGGTCTTATATACTATTTGTCCATATGGGACTAAGTTTACTTAGCATAATGTTCTCCAGTCCCTCCTAAGTTAGGTAGTAATTTACAAAATTATTGCACCTGCATGCTACATAGTATTCCATCATGTGAATGTACCATTGGATTGGTGGTTGGACATTTGGGTTGTTTTCATGTTCTTGCAATAGTAAATAACGCTACTATGAACATTGCTATACAAGTCTCTGTTTGTGCCTCAGTTCTCATTTTCTCGGGGTATATGCCCAGCACTGAAATAGCTGGATCATATGGAATTTCTATGTCCAGCTTTCTGAGGAAACTCCAAGCTACCTTCCAGAGTGGTTGTACCATTTTACAATCCTACCAACAAAATATCTCACCACATACTCTCCAACATTCATTACTTGTTGCCCTGCAACATTTATTGCTTGTTGCCACTGCTTCTAAGATGGTATTTCATTGTCATTTTGACTTACATCTCTCTTATTGCCAGTGATTTTGAGCATTTCTTCTTCTGTCTATTGGCCATCTGAATGTCCTTTTCTGTGAAAAGAATTTCCATTACTTTTGCCCATTTTGTAATTGGATTATCAGTCATCAGAAAAGAGCAAGGAAACACTGCATGGTTCAAAATTGGGAAGGGTGAATGGCAGGGATGTGTCCTATCTCCATATCTTTTCGACCTATATGCAGAACAGATTATCCAAGAGGCTGAGCTCTATGAGAAGTGTGGCATCAGGATTGGTGGAAGATCTTTCAACAATCTGCGTTATGCAGATGACACAACCCTGCTTGCTGAGACTGAGGAGGACCTGAAATGCTTGCTGCAGAGGGTCAAGGACTGTAGCCTTCAATATGGATTGAGACTCGATATCAAGAAGACAAAGATTCTCACCACTGGACCAATTGACAGCATCAGTGTGGATGGTGAAGAGATTCAGATTAACAGATTTAGTTTGCTTGGCTCCACCGTCAACACTCTTGGCATCAGCAGCCAGGAAATTAAAAGATATATTGTGATGGTAAAGTCTGCTGTTAGGGACCTCTCCAAAGTACTGAAGAGCAATGGTGTCACTCTGGAGACTAAGGTGTGTCTGATACAGGCCATGGTCTTTGCAATCACTTGTTATGTGTCAGAGAGTTGGACAATGAATAGGGAGGATAGGAGAATTGATGCCTTTGAGCTGTGGTGCTGGAGAAGAGTATTGAATGTACCATGGACTGCTAAGAAAACAAACAGATTCATTCTGGAGAGGGTTAAACCAGGCTGCTCCTTGGAAACAAGGATTCTGAGGCTTCATCTGATATACTTTGGACATGTTGCAAGGAGGGATCAGTCTTTGGAGAGGCACATCATGATGCTTGGGAGGGTGGAGGGACAGCGCAGGAAGAGAAGACACTCTATGAGGTGGATTGATTTAGTGACTGGGGTAATCAGGGTGGGTGTGTCGGAGACAGTGCGATTGGCACAGGACAGAGCAGGGATTAGGGCTGTTTGTACGTAGAGTCGCTATGAGTCACAAGTGACTCGATGACACATAACAACAACAACCGTGTCTCGCAAAAATGTTTTATAATTTTCTTTGTATAGGTCTTTTGTGTCACTAGTTAGGTTCACTCCCAAGTATCTTAATTTGTGGTTGGCCGTTGTAAATGGTGTTGCTTTCTTGGCTTCCTTCTCTGAATTATCTTTGTTACTGAAGAGGAATCCCAATGATTTTTATTATATTAATCTTGTATCTTGACACTCTACTACACTGGTCTACAAGCTCTAACAATTTTCTTTTTGAATCCTTGGGGTTTTCTGGGTACATTATCATATCATCTGAATATAGCAACAGTTTAGCCATCTCTTTGGATTGGGATGCCTTTTATATTCTTCTCTTGTCATGTTGCTCTAGCAAGTACTTCTAATATAATATTGAATAGAAGTGGCAATGGTGGGGATCCTTGCCTGGTCTCTTCTCACAAGGAAAATGCTTTTAGTCCATTTATGAATGATATTGGCTCTTGGTTTTGTATATGTACTTTTGACTATGTTGAGGAAATTCCCTTCTATTCCAATTTGGCTAAGTGTCTTAATCAGAAAGGGGTGTTGGAGTTTTTCAAATGCCTTTTCTGCATCAATTGCTAGGATCATCTGGTTCTCATTATTCTTATTTTGAACCATCCTATGTCTTATAAATCCCACTTAGTCATGGTGAATTTTTTTAATGTTCTTTTGAATTCTTTTGGCTAGGATTTTGTTAAGGATTTTTGCGTCTATATTCATGGGAGATAGTGGTCTATAGTTTTCTTTTTTGATAATATGTATGCCTGGTTTTGGTATTAGAATTATACTTGCTTCATAGAATGTCACTGTGAGTGTTCCTTCTTTTTCTATTTTTGGAAATAACTTAAGTAGTTTTGGTGATACATTTCTGAAACTCTGCTGTGAAGCCATCTGGTCCAGGACTTTTTTGGGGGGAGTCTTTCTATTACCTGCTCAGTTTCGTCTTTTGTGATGGGTTTGTTCAAGTGTTCTACATCTGACTACGTCAGTCTGGATAGGGCATGAGTTTCCAAAAAATCTACACATTTCTGCTAAATTTTCAAATTTATCAGAGTATAACTTTTCAAAATATCTGATATTATGGATTTCATTTCCTTTGCTTCTGTTGTGATGTCACTTTTTGTTGTTAAGTGCCATCAAGTCGTAGATGACTCATAGCAACCCTATGAACAAAAGACCTAGTATAACTTTCATCATTTCTCTAAGTTCATCTAGATTCTGGAGGCAAGCTATTTTGGAAGTGGATGCCACCCCTGCTTCCAAGCCTGTTATAATCTGGGAGCTCCACCAAACACTGTCCACTATGGGTAACCATTATCACATTTGACACATCAGTGTCACAGTGTTTGCATCACAGCAACCACAAGTTACCTCTGTACAACAAATTGACAGACCAGTGCTATACCACTTAGAAGAATATTTGACCAAAAACAATTAAAACCAGGCCTGAGGGCCACAGATTAAAATCACCCACCTTTGACTTAATAGCATAAGTTTGTATCCACTAGGCCAACAGAGCTCTATGACTCACAGCAATTCTATGAACGACAGATCTAAGCATTGCGCTATCCTACACCATCCCCACAATCTGAGACACTCTGGAGCCCAATGCTATAGTCACCATATCAATCCATCATGTTGAGGATCTTCTTTTCTTCTCTAACCTTCCACTTTTCTCAGCATGATGTCATTTCCCAAGGACTGAAACCTTAAACTGTTGTTTGTTGCTGTTATGTGCCATCAAGCCAAGACGACTCCTTGAGACCTTATGAATGAAAGACTTGAACACTTGTATAACTTTCATCATTTCTCTAAGTTTATAGAGATTCTAGAGGCAAACTATTTCAGAAGTGGATTCCACTCCTGCTTCCAAGCCTGTTTGGTGCTCCATCAAACACTGTCCAACCATTATCGCATTTGACACATCCGTGTCACAGTGTTTGCATCACAGCAACCACAAGAAAGCTCTGTACAGCAAATTGACAGGCCAGTGCTATACCACTTAAAAGAATGCTTGACCAAAAACAATTAAAACCAGGGCCAAGGGCTGCTGGCCCATGGGCCCAAATGTCTTTTTAAATAGGAGGCCAAATCCAATCAACTCACTCCCAGTTGCAAGCAAACATTCCACACCAAAGCCTCCACCGAACCAGAAAACACACCTTTGTAGAATCCAGCTGCTCCACTCATCTTCCCAATCTGGATTTCAACCCCAAACTGGCAACCAAACACATTTTTAAATAGGAGGCCAAATCCAATCAGCTCTATCATTCCTTAATTGAGTAATTTGTGTCTTCTCATTTTTTTTTTGGTTGTTAAGTTTGTTAATGGCTTGTCAATTTTATTGACACTTTCAAAAAAACAAAACAAAACTTCTGGTCTTATTGATGGTTTAAATTGTTTTTTTGTTTTCTATCCCATTGATTTTAGCTCTTATACTTTTAATTTCCTTTCTTCCAAAGATGGTTGTGTTAGATTATTGTTCTTTTTCTATTTGATGAAGATGTTGAGTTACATCATAAATTTTGCTTCTTTCTTCATGTCTATGTGTTTGCTTATTGCTATTAACTGGTCCCTGAGCTGCATCTTAAAGGTTTTGGTACATTGTGTTTTCATTATCATTTGTTTCAAGGAAATTTTTTATTAATTCATTATTCCTTCTATAACCCAATTGTTTTCTAGCAGGGTATTATTTAGCTTGCATATTGGTGGCTTTATAAGCTTCATCCTCTTGTGGTTAATTTCTAGTTTGTGCCATTGTGGTCTGAAAAGATACTTTGTATTATTTCAATGCTTTTAAATTTGTTGAGGCTTGCTTTGTGCCCTAATATGTGATTAATTCTGGAAAATGTACCACGTGCCCTTGAGAAGAAAAACAGTTGAATTTTAGTTAGGTGCAGTGCTCAAAATACATCCACAAGGTCGAGTTTAGCTCTTCTGCATCTTTGTTAAGTTTCTTTTTAATTGATCTATTCTTTGGTGATAGTGGTGTGTTAAAATATCCCACCATCTATATCTTTCTTCAATTCTGTTAAGTTTTATGTATTTTAGCAGGTCTATCATTTTGTACATAGATATTGACCAATGTTATGTCTTTTATAATCTATGTGCCTTTGATCATTATATGTGTCCTTCCTTATCATTTGTGGCGGTTTTCATTCTGAAGTCTATTTTATCAAAGATTAATATTGCCACTTTTGCTTTTTTGTGGATGTCATTTGCTTGGTATATTATTTCCCCCCCCCCTAACCTTTGATGTTGAGTCTATCTTTCTCTTCATTTTCTAGATGTGTCTTTGTAGACAACATATTGATGGACTTTGGTTTTTTATCCATTATGCTACTCTTTTCCTCTTGATTGGTGCATTTAGTCCATTCAAATTAAGTGTGATTACTGATGGGCCAGTTTTTATCACTGCCATTGTACTGTTTTCCTTTTTGTTGTTTCTTTTTACTATGGCCTCTCTACTTTCACTTTCCTTTGGTGTCTTTGTGTAAAGGAAGTCCCTTAAAAATTCTTGCAGATTTGGTCTTGTTTTCATAAATTCCTTAAGTTCCTTCTTTTCTGCAAAGAATATGATCTCTCCTTCTTATTTGAAGGAGAGCTTTGCTGGGTATATTATCCTTGGTTGACAATTGTTTTCTTTCAACTTTCTGTATATACCATCCCATTGTGTTTTTTGCTCACATGGTTTATGCTTATGCTGGGGGAAAAAGCCCAGAACTTAATCTGATTGCTTTTCCTTTATAGGTGACCCTTTGTTTTTCTCATGTGGCTTTCAGTACTCTATTATTATTGTTAATTTATAATTTGACTATATGTCTTGACGTTTTCCTTTTGGGTCTAATATATTTGGGGTTCACTGATCTTCCTGAATGTGAATGTCCTCATTCTTAAAATTTTCTGGCAAGTTTTTTTTTTCTAGTACCTCTTCCATAATATTCTCAGTGATTTTCCTATTTCTCTCATAATCGGAAATTCCAATAATATGTATGCTATTCCTTTTTACTTCATCCCATATGATTCTAAAGTTTTTCTTATTTCTTTATGTCTCATCTTGATTTTTCCAAAGGTGGGTGACTTTTAATCCACGGCCCTCTGACCTGTCTTTCATTGTTTTTGTTCAGACACTCCTCTAGGTCGTATAGCCCTGGTATACAAGTTTCCATACAGTGGTCACCTGTGGTTGCTGTGAGGCTGAACACTGTGACACTCATGTGTCAAATGTGTTAATGGCTGGTTACCCAATGTGGACAGAGAGTGGGGTGGAGCTCCCTGATTAAAACAAGCTTGGAAGAAGAAGTCGCATCCACTTCTGTAATAGTTTGCCTCCAGAAACCCTATGAACCTGGAGAGAGGATGAAAGGCACCCAAGCGTAGAGGACTCTTGTTCATAAGGTCACTATGAGTCGCCTGCTTTTTGATGGCACTTAACAATAACGTCAACATAGAGAGAGAGAGATCAGCTGGCCCAGTGGACAGAAGGTGATGCTACCAAGCCAAAGGTGGGTGACTTTTAGTCCACGGCCCTCAGACCTGTCTTTCATTGTTTTTGTTCAGACATTCCTCTAGGTCGTATAGCCCTGATGTACAAGTTGCCATACAGCAATCACTTGTGTTTGCTGTGAGGCTGAACACTGTGACACTCATGTGTCAAATGTGTTAATGGCTGGTTACCCAATGCAGACAGAAAGTGGGGTGGAGCTCCCCGATTAAAACAAGCTTGGAAGAAGGACTGGCATCCACTTCCATAATAGCTTGCCTCCGGAAACCCTATGAACCTGGAAAGAGATGAAAGGCACCCAAGCGGCGAGGACTCTCCTTCATAGGGTCTCTATGAGTTGCCTGCGACTCGATGGCACTGAACAACAACAACAACAACATATTTCCATTCAGGTTCTAGGCTTCCAATTCACTGACTCTCTACTCCATCTCATCTTTCTACTTTTTTGTCCTTCTAGCATAGATTCTGCCCTTTTAATCTTAATATTCTTGACTGTATTCTCATGTGTTTCTGTTATTTCCAGTACTGTGTTGGCAGTACCCTCTCTATTTTGTGATGATTTTTTAAGTTCTTGTGTCTCTTTATCTATATATAGTTTCAATTCTTTTTTCCAGTTTTTGTGTTTTATTTCATAATTGTGCAAGTTTCTCCTCATCAATATATTTCTTCTCTTTCTGTATCTCTGCAGCATTTGCTTTCTTAGTGGTTGTCATTGTTTCTTATATTATTTGCACCTTCTTCCATAGCTGTTCAAATAACTCTTCCTACAGTGCAGAACAGAGAGAACCTACAGTACTTGCAGTGGCAATTCGCTAAAGCTCAGGAATGTCCAAATGATCTCAGTGTGAGTTGGAGTTCATGCTTATGACAGGGGGTTTGGGGACAGATACAGATATCTAAATATTAAATATATAAATATTGTGGCAGTTGCAATTGTGACTCTCTTAAACTCTGGACCATCCAATGTATCTCAGTGGGATCTAGAGTTCAGTCTTGAGCCAGGGCTTTGGGAACAAGTACAGATACCTGAATGGAATATTGAGGCAGTTGCAGTTGCTGTGTAGCAAAAAGTGTGGTTATTCTGATAATAATGAGATGCTTGTATTCTCTATATATGCTGAGAAAAATAAAGCTTGGGGCCTTAGCTCTTGCTCTGGCCACCTGTGCCTCACTTTTTCTCTCTGTTTGCATGCTTTTTTCTTTAGCAGCACCATGTCCTCAACTATCTCCAGAAAGTGGCAACAAGTGGTGTCCAAACAGGGACCTGAAAGTACTCCCAGAGGAGTGAAGGTGAACAGATGACAGTGGTTGCTGACCTACATAAGGAGGAAAGTAGGAATTCAGAACATTACAGGGTTATGAGGCAATGACAATCTTGTGTGGCTGCTTTTGCTGCATTACTGCACCATTTATTAAGTGAATATGGTGCTAAGACTTCTGAAACTAAAATTGAAAACTGCTTAGAAGTAGTTATAGAATATAATCTCTGGTTTTCTGATGAGAGAATTATGGATGAAGAAACTTGGGTAAGGATTAAAAAAATGTCAAAAAGCTGTGAAACAAGGAGAACAGATTCCTATTGATTTTTGGCCAGTATGGGCTTTGGTAAGAATAGTAATGATGCCTGCACAGGAATGTACTCACAATCCAGAAAATTTGCAAAGAGAGATGACTGAATCTATACATAAATATGAATTAAATAGTGCTATTTTGGAGAAGGTTAAAACTGAAGGTGAGAGACTAATACAAGAAAGTGAAATTAAGCCCTGACAAATATATCTGCTCCTCCCACTGCTCCAAACTGGGACAGAGAAAATGTACAAGCTGAGTTTGAGGATCTTCCCGTTGGCCAGAGGTAGCAGCCTTTGTTGCCTTTAGAAAGAGCCTTAGGAAGATGTGATCCTGAATTATTATTATTTTAAGTCAAGGGTAGCAGTTTCTTTGTTTTCTTTTTACGTAAAGAATTTCCACCAGCCCTGAATTTTTAGGTTAGATGCAAAGTGAAAAAAACTTCCAAGTATAAATTTTTCTCCTTTTTAATTTTAAATTTAATGTAGCAATAGTGGAATCATACAATTTGACAATTTTAGTAAAATAAAAAAATTAAAA
>NW_006400220.1:480873-485088 GCF_000299155.1 Elephantulus edwardii | reverse complement strand
TAGTTTGTATCATATTTATATATATATTTGTATCATATAATATACCTTAAAAAGTAGCTCAACAAATTGTTCAAAATTGTTTTCAATACATTAGTATAAATTCTCCTCATGCACCAATAAAAAATCCTAGAAATCTTAAACCTAATCAAATTTGGCAAAGAAATATTACTCAATTTCAAAAATTAAAAAAATTAAAATATATACATCATTCTGTAAATATTTTCTCATCTTCTCCTGGGCAACTGCCTTGACCCCTGAAAAGACTCATTCAGTTATTACCCATTTGCTTGAAGTTTTACAATTATAGAAGTGCCTAACATTATAAAAACTGATAATTCACCTGCCTATTGCTCTCATACATGTAAAGTTTCTTTTGTTATTATAATAATAATATAATAGTAATAATAATATCTTTTAAAATAAAAAGAGGGAATAGCAGAAAGAAGTTTATTTATTGCCTTATATATTTCAAATTTTTTTATTAACTTTTTCTTCAAATTTTATTTCATTAATTTTAATGAACATTTACAGAGAGTTTGGATTTCCATTCATTCATGTTGCACTATTTTCTCTACCCCCCCAGTTCGTTCCTCTCTTTTTTTTCCTTGAAAGTCTGTTTTAATTGTCTCATTGCCACAGTGCTTGTCAAAACCAGTTCTGATTAATCTCCTTTGTCAGTGTGTCCTTTGCCATTCCCTATCACTCCTCACTGAGAGAGATTTTACCCTGATACATAAGGAAAAGGGGACCGCGTATTCTCTTAGCTACTTCCTGCTGAAAAGGGACGCTCTAGGTTTCAGGGTTATATTTCAAATTTTTAAAATCTTAATTCAGATGGGATATCAGCAGTAGAATTGTAATGTCAGAACCATGATAAAGAAAAAATTCCTGTTTTAGATCAACTTATTTATTATTTGGATCAAAATACTGGTACTTGGAAATTTGGGCATGTACTAATTTTGGGGAAGAGGTTTTGCTTATATCTCCACAGAAAATATTTGGTTTCCTGTCAAAAGGCTTAAACTTTGACATGGCAAATAAAAGAAAGTTCAACATGCTGAATTTGAATGTAGAATTTACTGAATTAAATCTACATCAAACACAATGGACTCTTTGCAAACATCCATCGAACGAATCTGCCCACTTAGGGCCAGTTAAAGAAGTTAACACAAAAAGAAGAAAAACTAGTGGTTCTAAATGGACAAGTTCTAAATTCATCTACTTTGTTTCTAGGTATAATTGCTATAGTATCTGTTCAGGTATATATGGTGGCAGGAAAAGAAATTATACATATTGGGCTTGTATTCCTAACCCTCCATTATTAAAAACTGTTAGTTGGTGTGGTCCTAGTGTTACTATGTATATAAATTATTCTAATGGCTGCCTAGACCTTATGATATTAGAGGACCTGCCAAGCCACAAGAAGAAGAAAAAAGCATGGATAATTATACCATTGGAGCTGTTGGAACTCCTATTTGCTTAGGAAAAGGGCAACATTGTCTAGAATTATTGAATGAAACCTGGCTATTTGTTATTCAAAATATTACTTTAGGAAAAAGAAATTTGTTTATGTTAACAGCAAAAGAGTTTAGTAATAATAGTTTCACCCAAGATAATGTTCCAAATTTACCTCCATGCCAAATTCCTTTGTTTGCATATGTGAATGATTGGATACTTTGGACTCAATGTAGAGGTGAATCTACTCAAGTTCTCATTAATACTTTCTATGGACGCATCATTGATTGGAGTCCTTTTGGTTCTGCTCAAGAAAAAGGTCATGGATTAGATCTCAAATGGAACAGAATTAATAATACTATAGAGACACAGCAAACGTGGTATTGTATGGCATGGAGGAGGAATGGCTGCTCCTTCTCCACATATAACAGGATATCCTTATCAAGGGGACATTTGGAAACTGAGATCAGAGATGAGAGCTATTAGATTGTGTAATATCTTAATAACAAGTCATTCCAATAATTATATATTAAATTTTGAACCAAATATTACAAAGTAAATCCAAAGTTGTATTAAGTTACCATATATATCATTTTTAAAAGTTATTAATTGGAATGATAGAACAGGATCCATAAACAGTCAAAATTGTACCTTATATACCTGCTCAAACAGGAGCATTCAATTTAATATGTCTAAATAAAGCAAATAATGTATATTTTAAATAATAATAAATATATAAGAGCTAGAGCAGGTGTTGTTTAGTTACCTGTTAATATAACTAGATCATGGCAGGACTCTTTCAACTCTTTAATAATTCAGGCTTTAGTAGAAAGATTATTAAAAAGAACAAAAGGATTTGTAGGTGTTTTATAGCTACTATTATAGATATCATTGCTGTAACTGCAACTGCCTCTACTGGTGGAGTGGCTCCTTGTCAAAGTCTTCAAACTGCTAAATTTGTACAAAATTGGCATAAAAATTCTGAAATTTTGTGGGCTACTCAAAAGCAAATAGATGCTAAAGTCCATTTAGAAATCACTGACTTACAGCAAGCAGTAGCCTTATTAGGGGATCAAGTTGTAGGTTTACAAAAACAAATTCAACTAAAATGTGATTGGAATATAACTTCTTTTTGTGTAATGCCTGTAAGATATAATGCAAGTCTATTTCCTTAGGCTAAGGTTAAAAAAACAGTTATTTGTGCATCAAAATTTATCATAACCTATTTTAGAGTTATAAAATCATATTCATGCTACTTTTAAAACTAAATTAGGATTAATTACAGGACAAGATGTATTTCAAAAAGTTTCTAACAGTATTGCATCTTTAAATCCTACAAAATATGTTTCATCTTTGTTTAGAACTCCTTCTGGTATGCTGCTAATTGTAATCATGTTACTGGTTACACTTTATATAGTCTGTGGGCGATACCAAACCACCAACCGAATGAAACAAGCTGCTGTGTTTTCTGTTATAATTAATAATAAGCTGTCTGAGGAGTTAAAAGAATAAGGTTTAATATAAAGCTATTGTAAAGACAAATTTAATTAAAATGAAATTAGAGTATAACCTCTTTTTGTGTAAAATGGAGATTGACGGGGCCTCGGTGTGCGGTGGGCTAGTCGCCATTCTATTCGAATGACTGAGTCTTGTGTGAAAATCTCCGGAGATGGCATAGAAGGAGAAAGATAAGTATGTCCATCTAAGAACACCATATACAGTAATTAGAAGAAGTAATATGCTTCATTCCAGAGTCTAAGACTGAAAGGTGAGAGGAGGGGTGAGCTCAGCCAGGCTCCCTTACTCTGTCTACCAGTTTCCTCATCATGTAGCCAGCCACATGGAGAAGAGCAGTGCTGCGTCTTCCTTTGGAGCACCTTATCTTCTGCACCTGTGGGGTCAAAACTGTCTCCTCTAATTTGACTAACATCATTCCAGATCTCCACTCAGGGAGCTGATGTGTTCACTCTTCGCCAAAACACAGAAAGAAAGGGTGAAAAGTCCTTTCATGTACCCTTAAGAAGAACTCAGACTGTTGACAGCTCTGAGATGGCAGAAATATCCATACAATGATGAGAACCACTTTCCTCTGACTACAAAAGAGATCCTACAAAAAAGATCTGAGAGTTCTACATATAGGCAGAGCAGCTAAAGCTTTGGGAAGTTGAACTCTAGGCTACTGCTTGTTTTGAGGAACACATTAACAATTGACTCTGATTACATGGACACAAAAAACATGGCAATTAGGCATTGGATGATGAGACCTGTGATTATGACATTTCATGCTTGGGGCATGATCAGACTCAGGACACTTCCTGCGTGCGTGTTTATTATACGAGGAGCCTCTTCAATGTCCCTTCAAGATGGAGTCCCTCCAATGCTATTATGGAAAGGACATTTACTGGACTCTTTGTTGCAGATGATAAAAAACATTGGGTGTTCAAAAAACTATGCTGCATGGACTTGCTTTCTCCTTTTTGTGCTGTCCTTGGAGGATTTTTGCACAGTACTTAGTTGTCTAGGAGAAAGAGTGATTGGTCTTCTACACACTGAGATTGTTCCTTGCTCATTTTTACCAATGCCTACAAAATATAATATTATCTTATTTTATGATTATTCATATGAGACCAATTATTTATGCATACAAATTATTATAATTTATATATTTCAAAAGGTGTGGAAACTACAGAACAATATCATTGATTTCACATGCAAGCAAGATTCTACTGAAGATTATCCAAAAACGACTGGAACAGTACA
>NW_006400220.1:474754-480773 GCF_000299155.1 Elephantulus edwardii | reverse complement strand
AACAGATTTGAGGCTTTGAACACTAATGAACGAAGGCCAGATGAGTTGTGGGAGGATATCAAGGGTATCATCCAGGAAATTTATTCAGGTAGACTATCTATTATTTACTTCTAGCCATACTTTCTTGGCACCACAATCACTACCTACTGTAGAGACGATGTGGCCCTTCTACAACCTTACTGCAGTTCAGAAGCTTTCCAATTCGAAGGGAATCCATGTAAAGAATATTTTTGCAGGTAGACTGTCCATTATTGACCCCAGCCACTCCTCTGTCATACCCAACCCTGCCCACTGCCAGAGAGGTGTCGACCTCCTACCAACTTGCTATAGTTCGGCAGTTTTCTGATTACAATGCAATCCATCCAAGGAATATTTTTACAGTTCAACTGTCCATATTTGGACATAACTGTCCAAACTTTCAGACATACCTCTAGCACCCTCAAACCTGTCCACTCCATTATTGACTCCCAACCACTCCTCCAGCACCCTCATAGCGATGCACCACCAGAGAGGGCAGTGTGGACGTCTATGACCTTACTATTTTGGCTGCTTGATGAATGAAAGGGAATTCATCCAATGAGTATTTTTGCAAGTAGACTGTCCATTATTGACTCAGAGTCACTCTTCCTGCACCCTCAACCCTGCCCACAGCCAGAGGGCTTGGTGAAGACATCTACGAGTTTTTTATATTCAACAGATTTCTGACTAAAAGGGAATGAATCCAAGAATATTTTTGCAAGTAAACTATCCATTATTGACTCACAACCACTCCTCCTGTACATTCAAACCTGCATACTGCCTGATAGGGTGGTGCAGAAACTCTGCAAACTTGGTGCAATTCAGCAGCTTTCTGACTGGAAGGGAGTCCATCCAAGGATTATTTTTGCAAGTAGATTGTCCATTACTGACTCCAGCCACACAGCCAGTACACTCAACCCTGCCCACCACCAGAGAGGTTGGTGTGGACTCTCTATGACATTGTTACAGTTCTATAGTTTTCTGAACTGAAGGGAATCCATCCAAAGAATCTTTTTGCAGGTAGACTAAAACGCCACAGAGGGAGTGGAAGAGAACACGACCAAGTTCCTGGATGACTCCATTCTGGGGGTCTGTACCTTCTCACAGCTTGTGTATGGCTCCTCAGAAGTGATAGCTTAAAACCCAGCAGGGGAAGGGGAAGAGAAAGCGACCAAGTTCCTGGATGACTCCACTGTGGGGGTCTGTGCCTTCTAGCTGCTTCTGTATGGTGCTCCAGATGGGCAAGTGAAAGGAAGTTTTTCAGGTCATGTGCTTTGTCGGGGTTGAGTCTGATGTGAAGTACTGCTCTTTCTCCCAAGAGTGGGGTCCTTTAGGCTTTGCCTAGTGTTTAAGACTGCTCAAAGGCAATGACTTAAAACCCACAGGGAAGGGGAAGAGAATGCAGGTAGGTTCCTGGATAACTCCACTCTGAGGGTCTGTGCCTTCTCACTGCTTGTGCATGATGGTGCAGATGGGCAAGTAAAAGGATGTTTTTGGTGTTGTGTCTGATGTGTAGTATTGCTCTTTCTCCAAGATTGGGGTCCTTGAGGCCTTGCCTAGGATTTAAGGCTGCTCAAAGGTGATGGCTTAAAACCCCAGCCTGATTCCTGGGTGACTCCAGTCTGGGAGTCTGTGTTTTCTTGCTTCTTGTGCATTGCGGTCTGATTGGGGAAGTAAAAGGAAGTTTTTGGCTTCATGTGCTTTTTCGGGATAGTGTCTGATGTGTAGTACTGCTCTTTCTCTGAAGAGCGGGGTCCTTGAGGCTTTGTAGGTCTTTAGGCTTCTCAAAGTGGATGGCTTAAAACCCCACATGGGGAAGGAAAGAGAATGCAGCCAGGTTCCTGGGAGACTCCACTCTGGGGGTCTGCCTTCTCACAGCTTGTGCTTGGTGGTTCCGATGGGCAAGTAATGGAAGTTTTGGGGGTTATGTGTTTGTGCAGGATCGTCTCTGATGTGTAATACTGCTCTTACTCTCAAGAGCGGGGTCCTTGATGCTTTGCCTAGGGTTTAAGGCTCCTTAAAGGCCATAGTTTAAAACCCCAAAGGGGGAGGGGAAGAGATCTTGGCCACATTCCTGGATGACTACATTCTGGGGTTCTGTGCCATCATGTTGCTTGTGCATGGTGGTTCATATGGTCAAGTAAAAGGAAGTTTTTGGAGTCGTTTGCTTTTTCGGGGTTGTGTCTGATGTGCACTATTGCTCTTTCTCTCAAGAGCATGGTTTTTGGGGCTTTGACTTGGCCTAAGTTATGAGGTTGTTCAAAGAAGGTGTCTTAAGCCCCTCAAGGAAGAATTAGAGAAAGCCCAAGGATCCTGGATGAATCCACTCTGGATGTCTGTGCCTTCTCACTGCTTGTGCATTGTGTTTTGGATTGGCAAGTAAAAGGAAGTTTTTAGGGTCGTGTGCTAAGTCAGGGTCATGTCTGATGTGTAGTACTGCTCTTTCTCAGAAGAGTGGGGTCCTTGAGGATTTGCTTAGGATTTAAGGCTGCTCAAAGGCGATGGCTTAAAACCACACAAGGGAAGGTGAAGAGAACACGGGCAGGTTTCTAAGAGACTCCACTCTGGGGGTCTGTACCTTCTCACTGCTTGTGCATGGTGGTCTGATGGGCAAGGAAAAGGAAGGTTTTAGAGTCATGTGCTTTTTCGGGTTTGAGTCTAATGTATAGTACTGCTCTTTCTTCCAAGAGTGGGGTCTTTGAAGCTTTGCCTAGGGTTAAAGCTGCTCAAAAGTGGTAGACTTCCAGTGGGACTGGAGGAGAATGCGGACAGATTCCTGTATGACTCCACTCTGGGACTTTGCCTTTTCACTGCTTGTGCATGTTGTTCTGGATGTGCAGTAAAAGGAATATTATGGGATTGTGTGCTTTCTCGGGGTTGAGTCAGATGTGTAATACTGCTCTTTTCCCCAACAGCATGGTCCTTGAGGCTTTGCCTAGGGTTTGAGGCTGCTCAAAGCTGGTGTCTTAAACCCCTCAGAGAAGGGTAAGAGAATGCAGCCAGGTTTCCTGGATGACTCCACTCTGGGGGTCTGTGCCTTCTTGCTGCTTGTGCATGGTAGTCCAGATGGGCAAGTAAAAGGAAGTTTTCTGGGTTTTGTGTTATGTTGGGATCAAGTCTGATGTTTAGTACTGCTCTTTTGCCCAAGAGTGGGACCTGTCAGGCTTTTCCTAATGTTCGAGTTTTCTCAAAGGCGAAGGCTTAAAACCTTACATTGGGAGATTAAAAGAATGCAACCAGGTTCCTGGATTATTCCACTCTGGGGGTCTGTGCATTCTCACAGCTTGTGCATGGTGATACAGATGGGCAAGCATAAGGGGCAAAGAATGTACATGACTTTATTCTTGGCACGTGGCTGTGTGTCTTCCACATAGAGGTGTCTTCAGAAGAAAGATTGCAAGCAGCTTTCATGAGGCGCTCTGAGAAAGAGGACTGCCAACAATTCTCATACATCTTGAGATACTTATTCCTTTAACAATAGAAGGAAATATTTCTGTCTTAATAAAGTTGTTGCAAATGTAAGAAAGCACAGTTTATGAATACAAAGAAGTCTTGCTTAAATGTATTTCTTTTATCTATCAGTGTACTTGGCCCATACTGGCCCTATAAAGTAATCCTTAAATTTTCCATTTCTCTGTGAACTATTTCTTTGTTTCTGAATACTAATATAAGCAGAGGTTCCAGAGTTTCTTAGTGCTATTAGCCTGAGAAAGCTTTAGCCTTCTGAAACAACATTCTGCTTTGCTAGTCTTCCTTCAGCTCCGCCCATGACAAATAACATACGGCACCCAAAGTGGGGCCAGAGAGGTAAGACTAGGGATCCGGCAAAACCAAGTGAGCATCTGTCAAAAGGGGGAGACAGAACTTTCCACAACTTCCAGAAAGATTAAAGAAATCCAGAAATATAGAGAATTCCGCATCCACAGAGCAGCATGTAGCTGTGTTATAGGAACTATTAGAGAAATCTGGGATAAAGATAACCACCAAGTCTTCAAAAAAACTATTCAAGGCTATTAGAATACATTATAATTGGTTTCATCCCTCTGGCCAGAATAAGTTGAATCTGAAAGTATGGAAACAGGTCAGGAGAGCCCTCAGGAGGGCTCATCATATAAGAGAACCTATTCCCATACATGTCTGGATATTGTGCAATTTATATTGAGGCCCCAGGCAACAGTGTGGGCATAGGAGATATAAGTCAGTTGATTATAATTTCTCTCAACCACTGCCGCTGCTCTGGAATTTAGGAAGGCTTACATATCCTATGGTGCCTCCTCCTCCTATAACTGAGGAAAAGAAAAAGAAAAATCCTGATTTGTTAAGAAAAAAGGAAAGCTTTTTGTAAATTTAGCAGATTGCTAAGAAAGTAGAAGAAAGATCTTTTTTGCAGTTGTTTCAATATAGACAAAACATTGTTACTAGATTAAAACAGGGAGTAGTGCAAAACTGAATACAGAGACTTAGCTAGATGTTATGAGAAATTTGCAAACAGCACATCTAAAAAGAGAACAAATTCCTATTGATTTTTGGCCAGGTTAGGCTTTATCATAATATAAATAAATAATATAAATAATGAGATAGAATTGATAATGATGTTTTATAATTAAGCATAGTGATAATATCCATGCAGGACTGTACTCATAATCCAAGAAAACTGCAAAAGGAAATAGCTGAATCTGCATATGAATATGAATTAAATAATATTACATTTCATAAAAAGATTAAAGCTGAAGTAAAAAACCCAGCCTTTGCCATCTTTAAAAAGAGCCTTGAAAAGACATAACCTAGAATTCTAACTCAAACAGTACTCTTCCTGGAAAATTATTTACAATTTAAAACATAGTTTAAGAAAAAGAAAGGTACTAAAACTCAAAACAAAGATCTCCAAATGTTTGTGCTAATTGTTTTGTTTTTCGTCTAAGTTTACTGTTGTTGTCTCCTTGTTTGTTGTCTTTTTTGTCTTGTGTTTAATGTAGCAATAGTTGTGAGCGCATACAACGTAATAGTTTCAGTGAAAAAGAAAATTAAAAGATACAGAAATAAGCCTAACATAGAAGAAAACTCACAATCTAAAAAATTTTTAAAAGAGAGCAAAACATAATAAAATACAAATAGATAAATAAATTGGAAACTGCAGCTAAATTTTTTTTTCAAAATGAAATCTTAAAATTAATGAAAAGATTTTAAATAGACTGTGTTTAACAGTCATAAGCTGTGTTTGTCCTTGACAAATCCGGAACGTGGGGGACAGGCACAAACCAGTCTTTCACAGTTTCATAAATAAATAACCTAAAAGTTTAAAAGCAAATAAAAAAAATACAGCTCAGTTCTTAAAGAAGATGTAAAAAAAATAAAAGTTATAAAAGTTATACACTCAGTTGACTACTTGTAAAATCCAAAAAGTTAAACTTTGTTAAGTGTTTACAAATAATGCAGCTTTTCCCAAGCATAGGTGTAATGTGTGAGACATATCCAAGAACAAAGCAACAAGATTAAGTCAAGAAGCTACAATAGAAGGCCCATCAGTTTCAAGCTTTACAGAAGACATTACAAATTACCAGCAGTATCCTGTTAGCAAAAGCAATCCTTCTGTAAACAATGACAGTCTGTCTTAAATTTGTTTCATACCACCTCGAAAAGTACTGCATTAGGTATAGCTTTAAATAACATTACTACTATATCAAAATTGAAAGTTTTATAAGATACTAATTAGTATCTTTAACCAATTCCAGAAAATATTGTCAAATTAACTGTTTAAAAAATTATTTTAACAAGCAAAAGTATCTTTGTTGATCTGGAAATTATCAAAATGACATGTCAAACTGTAATCCCACAAAAGGTGGGGATTTTAAAAAATCCTTTAAAAGTCATCAATAATTTTCAAAAATTATGGAGGAATATGATCCAGGCTGGTTTCAGAAGGGGTCGTGGTACTAGAGATATTGTAGCTGATGTTAGATGGATCTTGGCTGAAAGCAGGGAATACCAGAGGAATGTCTAT
>NW_006400220.1:465918-467131 GCF_000299155.1 Elephantulus edwardii | reverse complement strand
GCCTTTGAGCTGTGGTGCTGGAGAAGAGTATTGAATGTACCGTGGACTGCCAAGAAAACAAACAGGTTCATCCTAGAGAGGGTTAAACCAGGCTGCTCCTTGGAGGCAAGAATTCTGGGGTTTCGCCTGACATACTTTGGACATGTTGTAAGAAGAGACAGGTCTTTGGAGAGGGACATCATGCTGGGTAGAGTAGAGGGACGGCGCAGGAGGGGAAGACCCTCTATGAGGTGGATTCATTCAGTGACTGGGCTAATCGGGATGGGTCAGAGGCAATGAGATTGGCACGGGATAGAGCAGGGTTTAGGGCTGTTGTACATAGGGTCGCTATGAGTCACAAACGACTCGACGGCACATAACAACAACAACATTTCCAAAGTTCTCTGATCATATTATTTCTTAATATGTTATAAAATATGTTCATCCTTATTTAAGAATAACTCTAAGTTTGATATTAATTATAATTATACTACTGTTTATATTTTGAAGAATCTGTTTATAATGATAAGCTACCAGCTATATAAAATAACAATAAGTACTATATTTCGTAGTATATTAAAAATAATTTGTTTAATGTGTTAATAAAAAGGGGGGAAATGTAAGGGGCAAAGAATGTAAAGGGCTGTATCCTTGGGATGGGGCTGTGTGTCTTCCACATAGAGGTCTCTTCAGAAGGAAGACTGCAAGCAGCTTTCATGAGGAGCTCTGAGAAAGAAGACTGCTAACAGTTCTCATACATCTTGATATACTTATTCCTTTAACAATAGAAGCAAATGTTCCTGTTTTAATAAAGTTGTTTGCTAACGTAAGAAAGCAGTTTATGAATACAAAGAAGTCTTGCGTAAATGTATTTCTTTTATGTATCTGTGTATTTGGCCCATACTGGCCCTAAAAAGTAATCCTTAAAGTTTCTATCTCTCTGTGAACTATTTCTTTGTTTCTGAATAGTAATAAAAGCAGAGGTTCCAGAGTTTCTCAGTATTATTAGCCTGAGAAAGCTTTAGCCTTCTGAAATGACATTCTGCTTTGCTAGTCTTTCTTCGGATCCATCAATGAAAAATGGGCAAGTAAAGGGATGTTTTTGGGGTTGTGTGCTTTTTGGGGTCATGTCTGATGTGCTGTTGTTGTTGTTGTTATGTGCCATCGAGTCGTTTCCGACTCATAGCGACCCTATGCACAACAGCTCTAAACCCTGCTCTATCCTGCGCCAACC
>NW_006400220.1:456431-463800 GCF_000299155.1 Elephantulus edwardii | reverse complement strand
AATAAGTCATTGATTTTACAAAATTCAATCATTCTATCTCCAGCCTCATTCCTGTCTCCAAGCCCATGCCTTCTGTCTGATGTGTACTATTGCTCTTTCTCCAACAGTGGGTCTTTGAGACATTGCCTAGGATTTAAAGCTGCTCAAAGGTAATGGCTTAAAATTTCAGAGGGATAGGGGAATAGAATAGAATGCGGCCAGGTTCCTGGATGACTCCACTTTGGGGGGTCTGAGCCTTCTCGCTGCTTGTGCATAGTGGTCTGGATGGGCAGTAAAAGGAAGTTTTTGGGGTCGTGTGCTTTTTTATGGTCGTGTCTCATGTGTGGTACTGCTCTTTCTCCCAAGAGCGGGATCCTTGAGGCTTTGCCTAGGTTTTGAAGCTACTCAAAGGTGGAGACCTAAAACCCTACAGGGGCAGGGAAAGAGTGTGGCCAGTTTCCTGAATGAGTCCACTTAGTGAGTCTTGCTACTTGTGCACGGTGATGTGGAAGGGAAAGTAAAGGAAGTTTTTGGGGTCATGTGCTTTTTTGGGGTTATGTCTGAAGTGTAGTTCTGCTCTAAATCCCAAGTGTGGGGTCCTTGAGGGTTTGCCTACGGTCCCTGCAGGGGGAGAAGTGAAGATCCTGGATGACTCCACACTGGTAGTCTCTGCTTGTGCATGGTGGTTCAGATGGGCAAGTAAATTTATATTTTGGGGTTGTGTGCATTTTTGGGGTCATCTCTAATGTGTAGTATTGCTCTTTCTCCCAAGAGCAGAGTCCTTGAAGCTTTGCCTAGGATTTAAGGCTGCTGAAAGGCAATAGCATAAAACCCCGCAGGCAGAGCAGAAAATAACTCGGCCACATTCCTGAATGACTCCACTCTGGGAATCTGTGCCTTCAAACTGCTTGTGCATATTGTTCTGGATGGGCACGAAAAGAGAATATTTTGGGGTTGTGTGCTATTTTGGAGTTGAGTCAGATGTGTAGACGCTCTTCTCCCAAGACCAGGGTCCTGAGGCTTTACCTAGGGTTTGAGGCTGCTAAAAGTGGTGTCTTAAATCCTGCAGGAGAGGGTAAGAGAACACGGCCAGGTTTCTCGATGACTACACTCTTGGGGACTGTGCCTTTCACTGCTTGTGCATGGTGGTATGGATTGGCAAGTAAAAGGAAGTTTTTTGGGTCCTGGGCTACATCAGGGTTGTGTCTAATGTGTAGTACTGCTTTTTCTCACAAGAGCGGGATCCTTGAGCCTCTGCCTAGGGTTTAAGTCTGCTCAAAGGTGATCCCTTAAAATCACTCAAGGGGAGAGGAAGAGAATGCAGCCAGGTTCCTGGGAGACTCCACTCTGGGGGTCTGTGCTTTCTTGGTGCTTGTACATGGTGTTCCAGGTGGGCATGTAAAAGGAAGTTTTTACAGCATTGAAGTCTATGGGGGAGAGAATAGTCTAAAAGTATTATATTTTAGGCCATTATTTTTATCGTAGGAGTATGCAATGAGGGTTGTAGAGTGGATTATATTTGGGGCTAGGGGGTGGGATTTGGGGAGGTGCTGGGGGGGATTGTGTACCAATGAAGGAGTTTTTCTTTTGCTTTTCAAGGAGAGGAGCAAATGGGGGGGAGGGGGGAGGGGTTTGTGCGGGGAGAAGGGTGCAACAATGAATGAATGGAATCCCCAAATCTCTGTAGATGTTCACTGAAATGAAAAATAAACAACCTAAATTTAAAAAAAAAGGAAGTTTTTTGGGTCATGTACTATGTTGGTGTTGTGTCTGATGTGTAGTACTGCTCTTTCACCCATAAGCAGGATCCGTGAGGCTTTGCCTATGGTTTAGGTCTGCCCAAAGGTGGTTGTTTTAAAACCTTAAAGCAGGAGGGGAAGAAAACGTGGACAGGTCTTGGATGATTCCACTCTGGGGGTCCGTGCCTTCTTGCTGCCTGTACATGGTGGTCCGGATGGGCAAATTAAAGGACTTTTTGGGGTCCTGTGCTTTTTCGGGGTCATGTTTGATATGTAGTACTGCTCTTTCACACAAGAGCAGAGTCCATGAGGCTTTGCCTAGGCTTTGAGGCTGCTCAAAGGTGGTAGCATAAAACCCCAAAGGCGTAGGGGAAGAGAACGCGGCCACCGCCTGGATGACCGCTTTGTGACAGTTTGTGCCATCTTGCTGCCTGTTCATCGTGTTACGGATGGACAAGTAAAAGGAAGTTTTCGGGGTTTTGTGCTATGTTGGGGTAGTGTCAGATATGTAGTACTGCTCTTTCATCCAAGCGCAGGGTCTGTGAGGCTTTGCCTAGGGTTTGAGGCTGCCCAAAGGCGATGGTTTCATACCCCAAAGGAGGAGGGGAAGAAAACGCGGCCAGGTCCTGGATGACTCCACTCTGGGCGTCTGTGCCTTCTTGCTGCCTGTGCATGGTGGTCCAGATGGGCAAGAAAAAGGACATTTCTGTGGTTGTGTGTATTTTTGAGGTCATGTCTGATTTGTAGTACTGCTCTTTCGTCCAAGCGCAGGGTCTGTGAGGCTTTGCCTAGGGTTTGAGGCTGTTCAAAGGAGATGGCTTCAAACCCTGCAAGGAAGGGGAAGAGAATGCAGCCAGTTTCCTGAAAGACTCCACTCTGAGTATCTGTGCCTTCGTGCTTCTTGTGCATGACGGTTTGGATGGGCAAGTAAAAGGAAGGCTTTTGGGTTGTGTGCTTTTGTGGGGTCGTGTCTGACGTGTAGTACTGCTCTTTCTCCCAAGAGCGGGCTTCTTCATAATTTGTCTAGGGTTTGAGGTTGCTTAAAGGTGGTGTCTTAAATTTCTGCAAGTTGTAAGGATAGATAATGAGGCCAGGATCCTGGGTGACTCCACTCTGGGGTTCTGTGCCTTCTCGCTGCTTGTGCATTGTGATCTGGATGAGTAAGTAAAACGACATTTTTGTGGGCGTGTTTTTGGTATTGTGTTTTGTTGTGTTGGTTTTGTTTTTTTTTTCCGGGGTAGTATAATACTGCTCTTTTCCCCAAGACCCAGGTCCTGGAGGCTTTGCTTATGGTTTAAGGCTGCTCAAAGTTGGTGGCTGCCGGGGAGGGGAAGAGAACGTGAATACTTTCCTGGATGACTCCACTTTGGGAATCTATGCCTTCCCATTCATTGCTTGTGAATGGTGTTTCGTATAGGCAAGTAAAGGGAATATTTTAGGGTTGTGTGCTTTTTTGGGGTCGGGTCAGATGTGTTGTAGTGCTCTTTCTCCCAATAGCAGGGTCCTTGAGGCTTTACCTAGGGTTTAAGGCTGCTCAAAGGCAATGGTTTAAAACCACACAAGGGGAAGGGAGAAGAACGCAGCCAGGTTCCTGAGAGACGCCACTCTGGGGGTCTGTGCCTTTTGGCTGCTTGTGCATTCTGGTCCGGATGGGCAGGCAAAAGGAAGTTTTTTGGGGTTATGTGATTTTTTTTTTAGTCGTGTCTGATGTGTAGCACTGCTCTTTCGCACAAGAGCTGCACCTTGAGGCTTTACCTAGGATTTGAGGCTGCTCAAAGGCGATGACTTAAAACCCCAAAGGGATGGGGTCTTGGATGTGTCAGTGCTTTCTCACTTCCTGTGCATGGTGGTCTGGATGGGCAACCAAAGGGAAGTTTTGGGGTTTGTGTGCTTTTTTGGAGTAATGTCTGATGTGTAGTACTGCTCTTTCTCTGAAGAATGGGGTCCTTTAGGCTTTGTAGGGTTTTAGGCTTCTCAAACGCCATGGTGTAAAACTGTGCAGGGGGAAGGGAAGAGAACATGGCCAGGTTCCTAGATGACCACTCTGTGGGTCTGTACCTTCTCCCTGCTTGTGCATGGTGGTACAGAGGGGACAGTAAAAGGAAGATTTGAGGTTCATGTGATTTTCGGGTAGTGTCTGATGTGTAGTACTGCTCTTTCTCCCAATAGTGGAGTTCTTGAGACTTTGCCTAGGGTTTGAGGCTTCTCAAAGGCTTAAAACCCGCACACTGTTAAGGTTCTTGGATGAATCCACTCTGGAAGTCTGTGCCTTTATCACTGCTTGTGCATCGTGGTTCACATAAACAATTAAATGGATGTTTTGGTGGTCGTTTGCTTTTTTCAAGTTGTGTCTGCTGTGCAGTATTGTTCTTTCTCCCAAGAGCAGGGCCCTAGAGGTTTTGCCTAGGATTTAAGGCTGTTCAAAGGTGATGGCTTAAAAAATCCAGAGGATGAGGGGAATAGAATGCAGCCATTACTGGATGACTCCACTCTAGGGATTTGTGCCTTCTCACTGCTTCTGCCTGGTTGTACAGATGGAAAAGTAAAAGAAATTTTTTGGTGTTATCTGCTTTTCGGGGTCAAGTCTTACATGTAGTACTGCTCTTTCTCCCAAGACTGGGTCCTTCACACTTTGTCTAGGGCTTGAAGCTGCTCAAAGGCAGTGGTTTAAAACCCCACAAGGTTGAGGGGCGATGGTGGCGGCGAGAGGATGAACAACAAGTTTGACTCCTTGAAAGATGATGACAGTGGGGGCTGTGATCAGAATGAAGAAAACAGCACACAGAAAGATGGTGAGAAGGAAAAAAGAGAACGTGACAAGGATCAGAGCAGCAGCAGGAGGAAGGCTGTCATCCCTGCACCAGCAGAGCATCTGCTACAATACAACTACACCTTCTGGTGTTCCAGGAGGACCCTGACTGGGCCACCAGCTCACAAAGTTATGAGCAGAACATCAAGCAGATCAGCACCTTTGCCTCTGTGGAGCAGTTCTGGAGATTCTACAGCCACATGGTACGTCCTGGGGACCTGATAGGCCACAGTGAAGTCCATCTCTTCAAAGAAGGAATTAAGCCCATGTGGGAGAATGATGCAAATAAAAATGGGCTTGGCCTCCCGTTGCTGGGAGAACGTCATCCTGGCCATGTTGGGGGAGCAGTTCATGGTTGGAGAGGGGCTGTGGTCTCTGTCCGATTTCAGGAGGACATTATCTCAATATGGAACAAGACTGCCAGTGACCAAGCAACCGCAGCCCAAATCCGGGACACACTTCGGTGAGTGCTTAACCTACCTCCCAACACCATTATGGAATACAAAACCCACACCGATAGCATCAAAATGCCAGGTAGGCTGGGCCCCCAAGGCTCCTTTTTCAAAACCTCTGGAAGATGTGGGTGAATGTGCCATGACCCTGTCCCTTTTTGGATGGCACCATCACTGAAGCTGGCACCATCGAAGTCTCTTATCTTGTTGGTGTGCTCCCCGGAAGAGCCTTCTGTCCTGAACAAAATGAGCTAGAAGAGCATTTGATGTTTTTTTTCCTTTTGTTTTAATTTTTTAAAATTTACTTTATTAATTTTAATGAACATTTACAGAGATTTTGAATTTTCATGCATTCATTGTTGCACTTTTTTCTTTACCTCCCATGCCCAGTTCTCTCAACTCTTTGAAAAGCAAAAGATAAACTTCTTCGTTGGTATGCAATACCCCCCACCCCTGCTCCCTCACCCCCAGTGCACTCCACTATGAAAGCTTAATTCTGGATTCCTGTGATAATCATAATGTGCTATCATATATCACTCTTAAACTATTCTCTCCCTCATCTGTTTCAATTCAGTATACATAATTGATCCAGTTTTTCTCCGTCTTACCCCAACCCTGATGTCATTCACTTTCTACAACAGTGGCATCATGCAGTATTTGTCCTTTAGGGGCTGAGATATTTTACTCATCATAATGTCCTCCAGGGTCACCCATTTTGAATAATATTGCATGAGTTCCTTGTTTTTCAATGCAGCGTAATATTCCATTGCGTGAATATACCACAACTTCTCTATCCATTCGTTTTTTGATGGGCACATAGGTTGTTTCCAACTCCTGGCTATTGTGAACAAAGCTGCGATGAACATGGGTTTGCATATATCTGCTTGTATGTCAGAAATGGTCTCTTTAGGGTATATTCCCAGTAGTGGAATTACTGGGTTAAATGGTATCTCAATTTGCAACTTTTTGAGAAAGCACCACACCACTTTCCACAATGGTTACACCATTTTACACTCCCACCAACAGTGAATAAGGGTTCCAGTTTCTCCACAACCTCGCCAGCATTTGTTTCTTGCTGTTCTGTTAAATTTTGCTATTCTAACTGGGGTGAGATGATATCTCATAGTTGTTTTGATTTGCATCTCACTTAGAGCTAGGGATTTTGAACATTTCTTCGAGTGCTTATTTGCCATCTGAATGTCTTCTTTGGTGAAGTGTCTATTTCAATTGCATTTACGTTTATCTTGCTGTGGTTCTCAAGTATTTTATAAATTCTAGATATAATTCTCGTATATGACATGTCATTACCAAATACTTTTTCCCAGTCTGTGGCTTCCGTTATTACACTTTTGGAGAAGTTTTTGGATGTGCATGGGGATTTGATTCTTAGAAGGTCCCATTCATCTATTTTATCTTCTCCTGGTTGTACGTTTTTCAGGATACTTGGAAGACTCTTTATGTTGTGGATTAGGACTACTAGAATGCTTCCAAGCTTTTCTTTAATGAATCTTATAGTCCTTGGTTTTAGTCCTAGGTCCATGATCCACCTTGAGTTGGTTTTTCTATATGGAGTGAAGTGTGGATCTTGCTTGAGTCTTCTGCAGATATTTTTCCAATTTTGCCAACACCATTTGTTAAAAAGGCTGTCATTTCCCCAGTTAATTGATTTCATCTCCTTGTCAAAAATCAGTTGGCCATAGGTAGATGGGCTGATTTCTGGTTCTCAGTTCTATTCCATTGATCTATGTGTCTGTCATTGTACCAGTACCATGCTGTCTTAACCACTACAGCACTGTAATAGGATTTGAAATCGGGGAGTGAGATGCCTCCTACCTTTTTTCTATTTTTAAGGAGTGTTTTGCTTATTCGGGGCTTCTTTCTATTACAAATGAAGCGGGAGATTTCCTTTTCCATCTCCTTGAAGAATGGGATTAATATTTGTATTGGGATTGCATTAAATGTGTAAATTGCCTTTGTTAGTATTGTCATTTTCACAATATTGAGTCTTCCTATCCCTGAGCAAGGGATATTCTTCCAGGTCTCTTTTTGTTTCTTGTAGCAATGTTTTGTAATTTTCTTTGAATAGATCCTTTGTGTTTCTGGTTAGATTTACTCCCAAGTATTTAATTTTGTGATTAGCTATTGTGAAAGGTATTGTTTTTCTTAGCTCCAGCTCTGTATTTGCTTTGTCACTGTAGACAACTCCAACTGATTTTTGTATGTTGATCTTGTATCCTGCTATTTTGCTGAATTGGTCAACTATGTCCAATAGTTTTCTTGCTGAGTCTTTGGGGTTTTCTAAGTATACTATCATATCATCTGCATAGAGAGATAATTTTACTTCCCTTTGCCAATTTGGATACCTCTTATTTCCTTCTCTTGTCTTACTG
>NW_006400220.1:435933-454516 GCF_000299155.1 Elephantulus edwardii | reverse complement strand
TATTCAACTCTTTAGTATCTTGAATTCTTCCTTGTTCTTTGGCTTCTCTGCGCTCCAGTGCAATTTTCAGAGTATCTTCTGACATCCATTTTGGTCTTTTCTTCCTCTTCTGTCTTTGTAATGACCATTTGCACTCTTCCTGGATGATACCCTTGATATCCTCCCACAAGCTATCCCAAAACTATTGCTCATAGTTTTTCATAATATTCTAATGTTAGTTTTTTTTTTTATTTTAGTTGGTTCTCTTGTGATTGTGCCTGATTGATCTCTTATTCAGATTATTTGTGCCTTCTCCTTTTCTTTTGTGAGTTTTGCTAATGGTTTCTCGAATTTATTGACCTTTTCAAAGAACCAACTCCTAGTTTTGTTGATTGTTTCAATTGTTTTTCAATTTTCTATTTCATTTATTTCTGCTCTAATTTTTATAATTTCAGTTTTTTTTAGAGGGTGTCGGGTTTTCTTGTTGCTCTTTTTCAATTTGCTAGAGATGTTGGGTTAGAGAGTCAATGGCCAATTTTTCCTGCCTTTTGATGTGTTTGTTTATTGCTAGAAAATGACCTCTAATTACTGCTTTGGCTATTTCCCAGCGGTTTTGGTTAGTTGTGTTTTCATTGTCATTTGTTTCAAGAAACTTTTTTATTTCATTTTTTATTTCTTCCAGAATCCACTCATGTTCAAGCAAGTTGTTGTTCAACTTCCAAATGTATGATTTTTTTTTCTCCTGTATCCTCTTGCTATTAAGTCCTAATTTTGTGGTGTTGTGGTCTGAGAAGATACTTTGTATAATTTCTATGTTTTTTTAATTTGTTGATGCTTGCGTTGTGACCTAGAATGTGATCTATTCTGGAGAACGTTCCATGCACATTGGAAAATAAGGTATACTGGGCTTTTTTGAGGTGTATTAGCCTATAAATATCTATGAGATCGAGTTGATTTCTTTTGTGGTTTAATTCTTGGGTGTCTTTGTTGAGATTATTTCTGGTAGTTCTGTCTTTTCTTGTGTTTGTTTTATGTATTTTGCAGATCTTTCATTTGGTGCATAGACATTCAGTATTGTTATATCCTCTTGTTCTATTGACCCTTTGAGCATTATGTAGTGACCTTCCTTGTCCTTTGTGATAGTTTTTGCTTTGAAATTTATTTTATCAGAGATTAGTATCACTATTCCTGCTTTTTGTTGTTGTTGTTGCCATTTGCTTGGTATATTTTGTCTCATCCTTTTAGTTTTAGTCTTTCTTTATGTTCATTTTTCAGATGTGTCTCTTGTAGGCAACATATTGATGGGTTTTGGATTTTTATCCAATCTGATACTCTTTTTCTCTTCAGTGGTGCATTTAAACCATTCACATTCAATGTGATTATTGATAGGTAAGGTTTTATTGCTATCATTATGTTCAATTTTTTTTGGCGTGGTTGCTAGTCCATCCTGTTTTCTGTACCATCTCGGTATGAAGACGTCTCTCAGTGTTTCCTGTAAGGCTGGTCTTGTTTTTACACACTCCCTTAAGTTCTGTATTTCTGGGAATATTTTGATCTCTCCTTCATATTTGATGGACAATTTTGCTGAGTACAATATTCTTGGTTGACAGCTATGTTCTTTGATTGTTTGATATATGCTATTTCATTGTCTTCTTGCTTGCATGGTTTCTGAGAAATCGGCACTTAGTCTTATCTCCTCTCCCTTGTAGGTTATTCTTTGTTTCTCTCTCCCTGCTTTCAGAATTCTCTCCTTATCTTGGGTTCTGGCAAATTTGACAACGATGTGCCTTGGTGTTTTTCTTTTAGGCTTTATTTTATATGGTGTTTGCTCAGCTTCTTGAATATATATTCTTTCATACTTCATTATGCCTGGAAAGTTTTCTTCTAGTAATTCTTCCACAACTTTTTCAGTGCCTTTACTTGCTTCTTCCTTTTCTGAGATTCCAATGATGCGAATATTATTATTATTTTAGGTTTTCTTCTGTTTCCTTCTTTTTTGATTCTTATTTTTATTCCAGCAGACCTGTAGTGATAATTCTATCTTCGATTTCACTGATTCTGTGTTCCATCTTTTCAACTCTGTTTGTGTGTCTGTCCATCATGTTGACAGCATCAGAAACCTTAGCACTCATATTTTGGATCATGGTTTCTTGTTTTTTCAGTGTCTCTAGTGCCTCCTTTGTTTTATCTGCATTGTTTTGGATCTTTTTTTTAAGCTCCTCCTGATTTTTGCTAGCACTTTCCTGTAATTCATCAAGATTCTTTTTCATCCATTGAAAACATTCAATCATTGTTCTTTTAAAATCTGTGTCAGAAAGATACATCAGGCTTTCGGGCTTTAGGAAATCGTTTCTACTGTGTCTTCTTTGGGAGGTGATATCTTCCTTTGGGCTTGTGAGACAAGTGAAGCACCCTGTTTTCTACGGGTCATTGATGAGGCAGACTTTTTTTGTGTCTGAGGTGGCAGCTGGTTTTTTATTTGACGTCATTGCTCCAGGAGAAGGTTGGGCAGAAACATGGGCAGACACATGTAGGGTGTGAGCACACTCCAGCACTTGCATGATTGCAGAGGGAAGAAGCACACACTGATACAAGCAGGGAGGGGTTCGGGAGAACCTAAATTATGAAGGAGGAAGTCTGTTGTTCCATTTCTGATATTGTTTCCCCACTCTTTGGAGATGATCAGGACCTCCCTGTTGTTTGAGTTGGTGGGAACCACATGGACAAGCCAGAAACCAGTTTGTTTCCCCATGTAATTTAATCCTCAATGGTACATGAGTATTTTAGGGGAGGTTGATAAATTTATAGATTTGATGTATATGATTGTCTTCGGCCCGAAGGCCCAAATGGTTTGGGAGGGCTGGGTCTGAACCCTGGCCCAGCCTCCATCCACTGTCCTCACAGGTTTCCTTCCCAAATCCAAATTTTTAAAGATGGCATTACCCACAGACCGCTGGGAGCTCTAGATTTGTACCTATGATTTGAAGGAAGAGGTGATGGGGGGGCGCTGGGTCTGAACCCTGGCCAGGCCCTCCCTCAACTGTCCTTGCAGGTTTCCATCCAAAATCCAAGTTTTTAAAGAGGACGTTTCCCACAGACATCTGGCCCTGGGGGCCCAAATGGGGAGTGGTGCCTCTGAACCCTTGCCTGTCCCCCCAGCTGTCCTCGGAGGTTTCCCTCCAAAATCCAAGTGTTTAAAGACGGCGTTTCCCCACAGCCCTCTATGCCCGAGGACCCAAATAGGGGGCGCTGGTTCTGAAACCTGGCCCAGGCCTCCCTCAACTGTCCTCTCAGGTTTCCCTCCAAAATCCAAGTTGTTAAAGATGGTGTTTCCCCAAAGACTTCTGGGCCTGAGGGCCCAAATGGGGGGCACTGGGTCTGAACACTTGACCAGCCCTCCCTCAACTGTCTTCTCAGATTTCCCTCAAAAATCCGTGTTTTTAAAGATGGCAATTGCCCACAGACCTCTGGGCCCCAAGGTC
Organism: Elephantulus edwardii; assembly: GCF_000299155.1. Lineage (NCBI taxonomy): Eukaryota > Metazoa > Chordata > Mammalia > Macroscelidea > Macroscelididae > Elephantulus > Elephantulus edwardii. The sequence continues at coordinate 451,055 of NW_006400220.1, read as the reverse complement.
CAAAAGGGGGCACTGAGTCTGAAACCTGGCCCGGCCCCCCCTCAGGTGTCCTCACAGGTTACACTGCAAAATCCAGGTTTTTAAAGATGGCATTTCCCCACAGACCTCTGGGAGCTGTAGTTCTGTAGCTGTGATTTGAAGGAAGAGGGGATGGGGTGTGCTGGGTTTGAACCCTGTCCTGACCCTCTCTCGATTCTCCTCACAGTTTTCCCTCCAAAATAAAAGTTCTTAAAGATGGCATTTCCCCACAGACCTCTGGGCCCTCGGGCCCAAATGGGGGGGTGCTGGGTCTGAACCCTGGCCCAGCCCTCCATCGACTGTCCTTGCAGGTTTCCCTCCAAATTCAAGTCTTTAAAGATGGGGTTTCCCCATAGAACTCCGGGAGCTGTACTTCTGTACCTGCAATTTGAAGGAATAGGGGATGGTCTGAACCCTGGCCCAGCCCTCCCTCAACTTCCCTTGCCGGTTTCCCTCCAAACTCCATGTTTTTAAAGATGGCGTTTCTCCACAGACCTCTGGACCCGAGGGCACAAATGGGGGGTGCTGGGTCTGACCCTTGGCCCGGTCCTTCCACGACTGTCTTCCCAGGTTTCCCTTCAAAACCCAAGTTTTAAAAGATAGCATTCCTCACAGACCTCTGGGCCTGAGGGCCCTAATTGGGGGTGCTGGATCTGAACCCCGGCCGAGCCCTGCCTCCATCTCCTTGCAAGTTTCCCACCAAAGTCCAAGTTTTCAAATATGGTGTTTCACCACAGACTTCTGGTAGCTGTAGTTCTGTACCTGAGATTTGAAAGAAGAGGGGATGGGGGTGCTGGGTCTGAACACTGGCCTAGCCCTTCCTTGACTGTCCTCGCAGGTGTCCCTCAAAAATCCAAGTTTTTAAAGATGGTGTTTGCCCACAGACATCTGGGCCCAAGGGCCCAAATGGCGGACGCTGGTTCTGAACCCTGTTCCGTCCCTCCCTCGAATATCATCGCAGGTTATCCTCCAAAATCCGAGTTTTTACAGATGGAGTTTCCCAACAGACCTCTGGGCCCGAGGGCCCAAATATGGGGCACTGGGTAAGAGCCCTGGCCGGGCCTCCATTGACTGTCTTCGCATTTTTCCCTAAAAAATCCAAGTTTTTAAAGATGACATTTCTCCACAGACCTCAGGGAGCTGTAGTTCTGTACCTGCGATTTGAAGGAAGAAGGGATGGGGGGCCTGAGTCTGAACCCTGGCCAGGCCCTCCCTGGACTGTCCTCGCAGGTTTCCCTCCAAATATAAGTTTTTTAAAATGGTGTCTCCCCACAGACCTCTGGGAGCTGTAGTTCTGTACCTGAGATTTGAAGGGAGAAGGGATGGAAGCACTGGGTCTGAACCCATGACTCCCCTTGCAGGCTTCCCTACAAAATACAAGTTTGTAAAGATGGTGTTTATGCACAGACCTCTGGGCTCGAAGGCCCAAGTGGGGGGCGCTGGTATTGAACCCTGGCCTGGCCATCCCTCAACTGTCCTCACAGGTTTCTTTCCAAAATCCATGTTTTTAAAGATGGCGTTTCCACACTGAACTCTGGTAGCTGTAGTTCAGTACCCCTGATTTGAAGGAAGAGGGGATGGGGGGGGGCGCTGGGACTGAACCCTGTCACGGCACTCCCTGGACTGTCTTCACAAGTTTCTCTCCAAAATCCAAAATTTAAAGATGGTGTTTCCCCACAGACCTCTGGGAGCTTTGGTTCTGTACCTGCAATTTGAAGGAAGAGTTGATGCGGGGTGCTGGGTCTGACCCCTGGCCGGGCCCTCACTAGACTTTCCTCACAGGTTTCCCTCAAATATCTAAGTTTTTGAAGATGACGTTTCCCCACAGATCTCTGGGTCCGAGGCCAATGTAGGGGGAGCTGGGTCTGAACCCTGTCCCGACCCTCCCTCAACTATACTTGCAATTTCCCCTCCAAAATCCAAGTTTTTTAAAGATGGCATTTTCCCCACAGATCACTAGGCCCGAGGACCCAATTGGGAGGGGGAGAGCAGCACTCTTTCTGAACCTGGCCCAGCCCTAATTCGACCGTCTTCGCATGTTTCCCTCCAAAATCCAAGTTTTTAAAGATGGCATTTCCCAGCAGACCTTGGGGAGTTGTAGTTCTGTACCTTCGATTTTAAGGAAGAGGGGATGAGGGGTGCTGGGTCTGAACCCTGGCCCAGCCCTCCCTTGACTGTCCTCGCAGGTTCCGCTCTAAAATCCAAGTTTTTAAAGATGATGTTTCCCCACAGACCTCTGGATCCGAATGCCCAAATTGGGGGCACTGGATCTTAACCCTGACCAGACCCTCCCTCGACTCTCCTTACAGGTTTCACTCCAAAGTCCAAGTTTTTAAAGATGGCGTTTCCCCACAGACCTCTGGGAGTGGTAGATCTGTTCGTATGATTTGAAGGAAGAGGGGATGGGGGGCACTGGGTCTGATCCTTTGCCCGGCCCGCCCTCGACTGTCCTCAAAGGTTTCCCTCCAAAATCCAAGCTTTTAAAGATGGCATTTGCCCACACATCAAGGAGCTGTAGTTCTGTACCTGCGATTTGAAGGAAGAAGGGATGGGGGGCACTAGGTCTAGACCCTGGCCCAACCCTCCTTTGACTGTCCTCGCAGGTTACCCTCCAAAATCCAACTTTTTAAACACGGCGTTTCCCCACAGACCTCTTGGAGCTGTAGTTCTGTACCTGCGATTTGAAGGAAGAGGGCATGGGGGGCACTGGGTCTGAAGCCTGACCTGGCCCTCCATCAACGGCCCTCGCAGTTTTCCCTCCAAAATCCAAGTTTTTAAAGATGGCGTTTGCCCACAGACGTCTGGGCCCGAGGGCCAATATGGTGGGTGCTGGTTCTGAACCCTGGCCAGGCCCTCCCTCGAATGTCCTCACAGGTTTCCCTCCAAAATCCTACTTTTTAAAGATGGCGTTTCCCCACATACCTATGGGCCTGAGCACATATGGGGGGGCGCTGGTTCTGAACCTTGGCTTGGCCTCCCTTGACTCTCTTCGCATTTTCCCCTCCAAAATCCAAGATTTTAAAGATGATGTTTGCCTACAGAATGCAGGAAGCTATAGTTCTGTACCTGCAATTTGAAGGGGGAGGGGATGGGCGGCGCTGGGTCTGAACCCTGGCTGGGCCCTCCCTCGACCGTCCTTGCAGGTTTCCCTCCAAAATCCAAGTTTTTAAATATGGTGTTTCCCCACAGACCTCTGGGAGCTGTAGTTCTGTACCTGCGATTTGAAGGAAGAGGGGATGGGGGTCGTTGTCTCTGAACCCTGGCCCGATCTTCCCTCCACTGTTCTCGCAGGTTCCCTCCAAAATGCACGTTCTTAAAGATGGTATTTCCCCGGAGATCTCAGGGAGCTGTCATTCTGTACCTGTGATTTGAAGAAAGAAGGGATGGGGGGCGCTGGGTCTGAACTCTGGCATGTCCCTCCCTCAACTCTCCTCGCAGGTTTCCCTCCACAATCCAAATTTTTAAAGATGGCATTTCCCCACAGACCTCGGGGAACTGTAGTTCTGTATCTGCGATTTGAAGAAAGAGGGGATGGGGGGGGGTGTCTGGGTCTGAACCCATGACTGTCCTCGCAGGTTTCCCTACAAAATCCAAGTTTTTAAAGATGGTGTTTCTCCACAGACCTCTGGGCCTGAGGGCCCAAAATGGGGGGCACTGGTATTGAACCCTGGCCCAACCATTCCTCGACTGTCCTCACAGGTTTCCTTTGAAAATCCATGTTTTTAAAGATGGCGTTTCCACACTGAACTCTGGGGGCTGTAGTTAAGTACCCCTGATTTGAAGGAAGAGGGGATGGGGGTCTTTGCAGTAACGCCATCTTTAAAAGCTTGGATTTTGGGGGGAAACCTGTGAGGACAGTAGAGGTAGTGCCAGGCCAGGGTTCAGACCCAGTGCACTCCATTCCCTCTTCCTTAAAAGTGAAGGTACAGAACTACAGCTCCCAGAGGTCTGTGGGGAAGCGCCATCTTTAAAATCTTGGATTTTAGAGGGAAACCTGCGAGCACAGTGGAGAGAGGGCCGAGCCATGGTTCAGACCCAGAGCCCCCTATTCCCTCTTCCTTCCAATCGCAGGTACAGAAATACAGCTCCCAAAGTTCTGTGGGGAAACACCATCTTTAAAACTTGGATTTTGGAGAGACATTGAGAGGACAGTCGAGGGAGGGCTGGGCCAGGGTTCAGAACCAGAACCCCCCCGTTTCAGCACTTGGTCCCAGAGGTCTGTGGGAAAAGCCATCTTTCAAAACTTGGATATTGGGTAGAAACCTGGGAGGACAGTCAAGGGAGGGCCCGGCCAGGGTTCAGAATGAGCTTACCCCATTTGTGCCCTCGGGCCCATAGGTATGTGGGGAAAGGCCATCTTTAAAACCTTGGATTTTGGAGGGAAACCTGCGAGGACAATTGAGGGAGGGCTGGGCCAGGGTTCAGAACCACTGCCCCTCATTTGGGCCCTAGGGCCCAGAGGTCTGTGGGGAAATGCCATAGTTAAAAACTGGATTTTGGATGGAAAACAGTGAAGACTGTCGAGGGAGGGCCAGGCCAGGGCTCAGACCCAGAGACCCCATCACCTCTTCCTTCAAATCTCAGGTACAGAATTACAGCTCCCAAGGTTTGTAGTGAAACACCATCTTTAAAAGCTTGGATTTTTAGGGAAAGCTGCAAAGACATTTGAGGGAGGGCTGGGGCAGGGTTCAGACCCAGCACCTCTCATCCCCTCTTCTTTCAAATCGCAAGTACAGAACTACAGCTCTCAGAAGTCTGTGGAGAAACGCCATATTTAAAAACTTGGATTTTGGAGGGAAACCTGCAAGGACAGTCGAGCAGGGCCGGGCCAGGGTTCAGTCCCAGGGCCAGCATCCCCTCTTCCTTCATATCGCAGGTACAGATCTACAGCTCCCAGAGGTCTGTGCGGAAAAGCCTTCATTAAAAACTTCTATTTTGGAGGGAAACCTGTGAGCACAATGGATGGAGGGCCGAGCCAGGGTTCAGACCCAACGCCCCACATACCCTCTTCTTTCAAATCACAGGTACAGAACTAGAGCTACCAGAACTCTGTGGGGAAACAGCATCTTTAAAATATTGGATTTGGGAGGGAAACCTGTGAGGACAGTCGAGGGAGGAGTGTTCAGACCCTGAGCCTTCCATCCCCTTTTCTTTCAAATCGCAGATACAGAACTACAGCTCCCAGAGTTCTTTGGGGATGGGGGGCGCTGGGTCTGAACTCTAGCCTGGCCCTCCCTGGACTGTGCTCACATACCTCTGGGCCCAAGGGCTCAAAGGTGGAGCACTGGTTTTGAACCCTGGCTCGGCCCTCACTCGACTGTCTTGTCTTCACAGGTTTCCCTTCAAAATCCGTTTTTAATGATGATGTTTCCCCAGAGACCTCTGGGAGCTGTAGTTCTGTACCTGAGATTTGAAGGAAGAGGGGATGGGGTCGCTGGGTCTGAACCCTGGCCCAGCCCTCCCTCGACAGTCCTCTCAGTTTTCCATCCAAAATCCCAGTTTTTAAAGATGACGTTTCCCCAGAGACCTCTGGGCCTGAGGGCCCAAATGGGGGAGTGGTTCTGAACCCTGGCCTGGACCTCCCTCGACTGTCCTCGCAGGTTTCTCTCCAAAATCCAAGGTTTAAAGACAGCCTTTCCCCACAGACCTCTCATAGCTGTACTTCTGTACCTGCGATTTGAAGGAATAGGGGATGGGGGGCGTTGGGTCTGAACCCTGGCCTGGCCCTCCCTCGACTGTGCTCACAGGTTTCCCTCCAAAACTAAGTTTTAAAAGATGGCATTTCCTCACAGACTCGTGGGAGCTGTAGTTCTTTACCTGCGATTGCAAGGAATGCCGGTCTTGTTTTTAGAAACTCTCTTAGGTCCTGTTTTTCTTAGAATATGTTGATCTCTCCTTCATCTTTGATGGATGATTTTGCTGGGTATAATATTCTTGGTTGACAGTTGTGTTCTTTGTGTGTTAGATATATGTCCTTCCACTCTCTTCTTGCCTGCATGGTTTCTGCTGAGAAATCTACACTTAGTTTTATCTGATCTCCTTTATAGGTTATTCTTTGTTTTTCTCTCCATGCTTTTATAATTTTCTCCTTATCTTTATTCTGGCAAATTTGACTATAATATGCCTTGGTGTTTTTCTTTTGGGGTCTATTCTATATAGTTTTCACTCAGTTTCTTAAATATATATTCTCTCATTCTTTATTAAGCCTGGGTAGTTTTCTTCTAGTAATTCTTCAACAATGTTTTCGGTGCCTTTACTTGCTTCTTCCTGTTCTGAGATTCCAACAAAACACGTGTTATTTCTCTTGATGGTGTCCCACATTTTCCTTGTTGCTGTTGTTGTTATGTGCCATCGAGTCGCCTACAACTCATAGCAACCCTATGTACAACAGCCCTAAACTCCGCTCTGTCCTGTGCCAATCGCACCGTTATTTTTCCTTCCTATTTTATTTTGGGTTTTGCTCTAGTAGACCAGTGGTGACAATTCTATCTTCTATTTCACGGATTCTTTGCTCCATCTCTTCAACTCTGTTCATGTATCTCTCCATCATGTTGACAGCATCTGACACATTGGACCTCTTATTTTGGATCACTACTTCTTGTTTTTCTAGAGCCTCTAATGCCTCACTTGTTTTATCTGCATTGTTTTGTATTGTGTGTGGGGGGGGGGAGTTTAAGCTCCTCCTGTTTTTTTCCTGCAGTGTCCTGTAATTCTTCAAGTTTTTCTTTCATCCATTGAAAATATTCAATCACTGTTCTTTTAAATTCTGTGTCAGAAAGTTCTCTCAGACTTTCTGGCTTCAGGAAATCCAGTGACACTGTGTCACTTTTGGGGGGTGACATCTGGCTTTGGGCTTGTATAGGGTGTAAGGTAGACTGCTTCTTTTGTGACTTTGCTTTGGTAGAGTTTTTCATGCCTTAGGTAATTACAGGTTCTTGTTCTGAAGTCACTGACTAGAGGTGGGTGGAGCATAGAGGTGGGTTGATTGTAGAAGCAGGCAGTGGGCATGGAGCATGGAGAAGGGTGGTGAGCATGGAACATGGAGGTGGGCTTTAAACTCATAGTGTGGAGGTGGTTGCTGGGGTCGGATGAAGGCTGGGAGTGGTTACAGGTGCTGATGTTGGGTGTGGGTACTGAAGGTGCTTGGCATGCTCACAGGCACATCCTGGGCAGGGGGTGTGCTGAATCTTTGCCGACTGAGCATGTTTGGGGACTTTTTTCAAATTACAGCTCTCAGGCCCATCTACCTGCTGTACTGCATTCTGGCTGTTTTTCTTCCAGCTCAGGGTTCAGATATTTTATTCATAGAGTCTCTATAAGTCATACTCAACTCAATGACACTTAACAACAATAATAAAAAGCATATATGCAGGAGGAAATCCAAGATGGCGGCAGAGGCAGAGACAACCTGGTGAGCTGCGGAAGTAGTGGACCGCTTGGAGCCGGGCCACTATGGCCTTCTACAGACCTCTGTTTATTGATAATTGAACAGTTAAACAGTTGATGACTGGTCTTCAGTGAAGATCCAGGCTCAGCAACAGGAATTCAGGGATTCCCAAGGAGGAATGGGTTTGCTCCCTTTCCTATAGGTAAGTAACCTTAACACTGAGTTTTACTCCAGACCTGACCCTGAATCCAGTGCCAGTGACAAAAAGGAAATACAACTGACAGCTAAGGAAGCAAAGGAGGATGGACCCTCTGAGTTCAACCAGCCATCCCCACTGTACCCACCTGGGAAAACTTTGCAGTTCAGAGGGGAGCAAATGACAGGAAAATATCTTCTAACAGAACAAGAAGGCAAGCAGCTTTAACCGAAGACCACCAGTAAGGTGATAAAGTGTGCTCCCTTCCCCCTTCACATCAATACCCCTGTTCAGCATGAAGAAGCCAGAGAGTCTGCATCTAGTTCCCAAATCAATAAGACAGTTGGTTTAATTGCCATTGAAAAATACTTACCATCCCCTGTAGCTTCTGGTCCCCACTGGATTCTTTTCATTTCCTTCACCTACTCTCCCCACCAACCAAATTGTGCAGCTCTGCAACTGCATCCCTGCCCATCCTCACCCTTCTGCCCCCAACCCTCACCTCCTTGTACCCCCATTATGTTTTTCCCAATAAAATAAAAAAATTAGTATTAAAAAAAGCATATATGTAAACTTTAAAATCAACATTATTCTCAGTGGAAAGATTTTGACGGAATTCTCTTTATGAACAGAAACTAGACAAGGATCACCACTCCTGTTCAACATGAAACTGGAACTCTTATTCAGAGCAGTAAGGGCATTATAAGTAAGTCAAAGCCATCTATATTGGCCAAGAGAAAGAAGTAAAACTATTTATAATTGCAGATAATATGATTATATTAATATATATAGAAAAATTGTAAGTATCAGCAAGAAAATGACTGTATTTAATTGCACAATTCAATAAAGTGGCAAGGTATAAGATCAATATTAAAAAATTACTCCATTTTCTTTACTGTAACAAAGAAAAGTTGAAAAAGAAAACAATACCATTTATAAAAGCCACCAAAAAGATGGAATCTTTAGAAATAACTTAAAACAGAGATATAAAAGAATTATACAAAAAAGCTACAAATTATTATTATCAAAAAAGCCAGAAAGACTTGTAAAAATGTTGTATATTATAAAAATGGCAATGTTACCCTAAGTAATCTAAAAATAAATACAATCTCAATACAGATGGTCTCATAATTTTTCAAAGAGATGAAAAACTAATCACCAACTTCATATGGAAACAGATCTCAAGAAATGAAATTATACTGAAAAATAAAGACAAAAGCAAGTGTACATTCACATGATGGAATATTAAGCAGCACGTAGGAGCAAAAATTTTAACTTAGTCTCATAAGGACAAATACTGCATAAGACTATTTAAAAAAAATAGAAGGGTAACTAACGGGATGTGCATAAAGACCAAAGGGAGAAGGGGAGAGGGCAGAGGGGACTGAGTGTTAGGAGAAGGGCAAATCAGAGTGTCGCACTGTTTGGTGGGCAGAGGGAGGGCATGATGGAATTAGGAAACATCCAATGGGAACCTGAAAAGACAGGGTAATAATAGTGGGCATAGATCAATGATGATTGTTTTATTATTATTATATTTCATTCATGTAGATATTTTTTCCTCTCCCAATCCACCAGCCAAACTCTTTTAACACCTTATTTCCCCAACTCTCCACCTTCTCACCTTCACCATCCCTGCTCCTTCCTCTTACTTCTTTGTATATCCATACACACCTCACTGTTATTCTTCTATTTTTAAAATAATGGTGGTATATAGTTGTTGTTGTTGTTGTTATTTTATGTGCCATCGAGTCGTTTGCGACCCATAGCGACCCTATGTACAAGAGCTCTAAACGCTGTTCTATCCTGTACCAACCTAGCCATCTCAAACACACTTATTCCCACTGCTCCAGTCACAGAATCTCATCAAAGGTCTTCCTCTCCTTCGCCGCCTCTCCACTCTGCCAAACATGATGTCCCTCTCCAAGGACCAGTCCCTCCTTGCAACATGCCCAAAGTATGTCAGATGAAGCTTCAGAATCCTTGACTCCAATGAGCATTCTGGCTTCACCTTCTCCAGGACAAACCTGTTTGTTCTCCCAGCAGTCCATGGTATATTCAACAATATTCTCCAGCACCACAGCTCAAAGGCATCAAGTTCGTTCTATCAACCCTATTCACTGTCCAACTCTCCGATGCATAGCATGTAATTGCGAAGACTATAGCCCGGATCAGGCACACCTTAGTCTCCAGCCTGACGTCGTTGCTCTTCAGTACTCTTGAGACGTCCCTCACAGCCAACTTTCCCAATGCAATTCGTCTCTTGATTTCGTGGCTGCTGTTACCAAGAGTGTTGATTGTGGAGCCAAGGAAACGAAAACTGTTAACAATCTCTTCGTCATCCATACTGATCCGGCCAATTGGACCAGTGGTGAGAATCTTTGTTTTCTTGATGTTGAGCTTCAATCCATATAGGAGGCTGCAGTCCTTGACCTTCTCCAGCAAGGACTTCAGGTCCTCCTCAGTTTCAGCAAGGAGGGTTGTGTAATCTGCATAACGCAGGTTGTTGATGACTCTTCCACCAATTCTGATGTCACATTCCTCTTCGTACAGCCCAGGGTCTCAGATGATTTGTTCTGCATACAGATTGAAAAGGTATGGAGACAGAATACATCCCTGATGGACCTCCTTCTTGATTTTGAACCTTGCTCTGTTCTGACGACTGCCTCTTGGTCCAAGTATATGTTTCACATTGTTGTTGTTGTTTGGTGCTGTTGAGTCGTAGACAACTCATAGCGACCCTAAGAACGAACAGCCTGAGCACTGTTCATATATAGAGTTTCTGTAGGCAAGCCATATCGGAAGTGGATGCTGCTCCTGCTTCCAGGCTTGATTTAGTCGGGAAGCTCCAGCCAACACTGTCCACTATGGGTACCCATTACCACGATTGGCACATCACTGTCACAGGCTTCAGCATCACAGCATCCACGAGTTACCTCTGTACAGCAATGCACAGACCAGTGCTATACCACCTAGTAGAACGTTTGACAGGAAAACAATTTGAACCTGGCTGAGAGCCACAGATGAAAATCATCCACCTTTGGCTTGGTAGCATAACTTCCTTTTCACTAGGCCAATGTAGCTCTCTTTATGTTTCGCATTAGCACAATCAAGTGTTCTGGGATTCCCTTTCTTCTCAGAGTCAGCCACAGCTTGTTGTGATCCACACAGTCAAAAGCCTTTGCATAGTCAACGAACCACAGATAGACATTCTTCTGGTACTCTTTTGCTTTCTCTGCCAAGATCCATTTAACGTTAGCTATAATATCCCTAGTACCACGACCTCTTCTAAATCCAGCCTGCACATCTGGCAGTTCTCTGTTGACATACTGCTCCAAACGTTTTTGGATAATTTTCAGCAGAATCTTGCTTGCATGTGATATTACTGATATTGTTCGATAATTTCCGCTCTCTGTTGGGTCACCTTTCTTTGGAATGAGAATGAATATCGATCTTTTCCAGTCAGTGGGCCAGCTGGCTGTCTCCAAATTTCTTGGCACAACTTAGTAAGCACATCCAGGGCAGTGTCTGTCTGTTGAAATATGTCAATTTGTATGCTGTCAACTCCTGGAGCCTTGTTTTTTGCCAGTTCCTTCAGAGCAATTTGAACTTCCTCCTTCATCACCGTAGGCTCTTGCTCATATGTCATTTCATGAAATTCTTCTGTGTCAGCCAATTCCTTCTGATACAGTGACTCTGTGTTCTCCTTCCATCTTCTCTTGATACTTCCTAGATTATTTAACATTCTACCCAAGGTATCCTTAAGTATTGCCACCCGTGGCTTGAATTTGTTTTTCAGGTCCTTCAGCTTAAGAAACGCTGAGCGAGTTCAGCCCTTTTGATTTTCTGACACCAGCTCCCTGCACATTTCATTATAGTATCTTGCTTTGTTGTCCAGGGCTGCCTTTTGAAATTTTCTGTTTAGCTGTTTGATTTCTTGGTTTCTTCCTTTAGCTTTGTCTTCTCAGCACTCTAATGCAATATTCAGAGTCTCATCTGACATCCATCTTGGTCTTTTCTTCTTTTTCAGCCTTTGTAACGATCTTTTGCATTCTTCATGGATGATTTTCTTGCTATCCTCCCAGAGCTCGTTATATAGTACATGGGGTTTAAAAAAATTTTCTTTTATATTGATTTACAAAGTTCGTATACATTGTTTCACACCATCCTTCATTCACATTGTGTTTCATACAATCATTCTCATTCATTGTTTTATAAAATTAACCACCATTGAACTATGCCCACCATTTCCCTGTATTTCCAGACAGTATTTCTTCTTATGCCCCTGAATTAAGTCCTGCATAGTATTCTATTATGTGAATGTACAAAAGTTTCTCAATCCAGTCTTTTGTTAATGGATGTTTGGACTGTTTCTACATCCTTGCTATCGTGAATAATGCTGCTATAAACATCTGTGTACAAATCTTCATTTGTATCTCAGTTCTCTTTTTCTTGAGGTATATTCCTAGCAGTGATATACCTGGGTCATATTAGATCTCTATGTTCCACCTCTTGAGAACATGGCAAATTGCCTTCCAGAGTGGTTGTGCTATTTTACAACCCTACTAACAGTGTATGAGAGTTCCAATCTCTACACACCCGCACCAATATTACTGTCCGATTAAACTTTGCCACAGCTGGGTTGAGATAGTATCTCATTTGCATTTCTCTTATTGCCAGTGATTTTGAGCATTCCTTCACGTATCTGCTGGACATCTGAAAGTCTTCCTCTGTGAAAAATATTTCCATGTCTTTTGCCTATTTTGTAATTGGGTTATCTATCTTTTTCTTGTGGAGGCCCTGTAGTATTCTGTAAATTTTCATTATAAGACTCTGTCTGAGATGTCATGGCTAAATGTTTTTCATAAGTCATTTGTTTTTCTTTTCACCCTATAAGGAAAAGTTTTTCATGCACACAGAAACATTGACTCTTTAGAAGGACCTGCTCATCAATGTTAACCTCTTTTGGCTGTGCTTTTCTGGCTGTTTTTACTAGCCTCTTTCTACCATAGGCTGGGCCTTCTAAGTTTGGTACCATTTTGTCTCTTTTGAGACTTGGTTTGGGGCTTTACCATCAGGTTTCTAATCCATCTTGAGTTAATTTTTGTGTTTGATGTGAGATGTGGATCCTGCTTCAGCTTTCTGCCGGTAGAAATTCAGTTTTGTCAGTACATTTGTTAAAGAGATTGCCATTTCCACATTTGTTAGGTTTCATTTCCTTGTCGAATACCAGTTGACCATGGATAGATGGGTTAATTTCTGTGTTCTTAATACTGTTCAATTGGTCTGTGTGTCTGTTGATGTACCAGTGCCATGTTATTTTGTTTATTACAGCTGTGTCGTAGATTTTGAGGTCAAATAATTCTATGCCCTGCACTTCATTTTTTTTTTTCTTTCAGAAGTGCTTTGTTTGTACTGGTCTCTTTCCTTTTCAAATGAACTTGCAAATTGCTTTTTCTATCTCTTTAAAGAGTGAATTTGTTATCTGGATTGGGATTGCATTGAGCAGGTAAATTGCTTTTGGTAAGATTGTCATTTTTACTATATTGAGTCTTCCTATCTGTGAACAAGAAGCATTTCTCCATTTAGTTAAGTCTCTTATCTAGATTCTCTTTGTTATTAGTCTAAGATATTTTTTTGTTGTTGTGGAATCCTGGGGCTTTTCTGTGTACGCTGTCATATTGTCTGTCTTGTCTGGTTCCTGTTCTCAAGGGGAATGTCTTTAGTTTTTCTCTGTTGAAAATGATGTTTGTTCCTAGTTTTGCACAAATGCTTTTCACTATGTTGAAAAATTATCCTTCAATTCCTAGCTTATTGAGTGTTTTAACTACGAAGTCATGTTGGATTCTGTCAAAGGCCTTTTCTGTGTAAATAGGTAGGATCATGTGTTTCTAGTTCTTTGCTTTGATGATGTAATGAATTACGTTCATTGTTTCTCTTATGTTGAATCATCCTTGCATACCTATTATGAATGTTGAATTATTTTCCTAATAACAAAAATTACATTCTATTGGCCAGGATTTTGTTGATAATTTTTACATCTACATTTATGAGAGATATTGGTCTGTAGTTTTCATTTCTTTAGTAATAAATTTGAGTAGAATTGGTGATAGCTCGTCTCTGAATGTTTGGTAGAATTCAACCACAAAGCCTTTGAGCCACGACTTTTTTTGATAGGGAAATCCTTCCCCCCTGCAGGATGTATTCAAGTGTTCTATGTCTGATTGTCAATCTGGTACAGCGTGAGTGTCTATAAATTTGTCCATTTCCTCTAGGTTTTCAAATTTATCAGAGTATAGGTTTTCATAATATTCTGTTATTATCGATTTAATTTCAGTTGGTTCTGTTGTGATGTCACCGCTTTTGATTTTTTATCTGAGTTACTACTCTTTCTTTTCTTTTATTAGGTTTGCCAGTGATTTGTTAATTTTATTGACCCTTTCAGAAAACCAACTCCTGGTCTTGTTGATGGCTTTAATTGTTTTGCTGTTTTCTATGTCATTGATTTCTACTCTTGTCCTTATAATTTCCTTTCTTCTAGAGTCTTTGGGTTAATATTGTTGCTCTTTTCTTATTTGATGAAAGTATTGAGTTAGTTCATTAATTTTGCTTCTTTCTTCCTTTTTAATATGTTTGCCCATTGCTATGAGCTGCCTCCTGAGGACTGCTTCAGTTGTATCCCAGGAATTTTGAAATACTGTATTCTCATTGTAATTTGTTTCAAGGAAAGTTTTAGTTTCATTTATTATTTCTTCTATAACCCAACTGTGTTCCAGCAGGGTATTATTTGGCTTCTATGGGGGTGGTCTTCTAAGCTTTAATCTTTTCTCATTGATTTCTAGTTTTCTGGCATTGTGGTCTGAAAAATACTTTGTATTATTTCAGTGCTTTTGAATTTATTGAAGCTTGCTTTGTGTCATAATATGTGATCATTTCTGGAGAATGTAGCATGTGCGCTTGAGAAGAAAGTAAATTGACTTTACACAAGGTGATGTTGGGCAATTGTATAGTTTAGCTCTTCTGCATCTTTGTTATGTTTCTTTTGAGTTGACCTATCCTTTGGTGAAAGTGGTATATTAAAGCCTCCTACCACTACTGTGGGCTCTGGTGGCGTAGTGGCAAGGAGCTGTGCTGCAATCCTGAAAGCACACAGTTTGAAAACACCAGCTGTTCCACAGGAGAAGGATGAGCAATCTCCTCTTAAAAAACCCACTGGAGGGTTACCTTTGGGTCAGTTATGACTCGACAGTACACAGCAACAAACACTACTGTGGTGCTGTCAGTTTCTTTTTGAGAGTCTGTTAACCATCGTTTTATGAATTTTGCAGTTTTATAAGGGGTCGTGGTACTAGGGATATTGTAGCTGATATTAGATGGATCTTAGCTGAAAGCAGGGAATACCAGAGGAATGTATATCTGTGTTTCATTGACTATGCAAAGGCATTTCACTGTGTGGATCATAACAAACTATGGATGACTCTGACAAGAATGGGAATCCCAGAACACTTGATCGTTCTAATG
>NW_006400220.1:433179-435153 GCF_000299155.1 Elephantulus edwardii | reverse complement strand
AAGAGGGGAAGGCCCTCTATGAGGTGGATTAATTCAGTGACTGGGATAATCGGGATGGGAGTGTCAGAGACAGTGCGATTGGCACAGAACAGAGCAGAGTTTAGGGCTGTTGTACATAGGGTCGCTATGAGTCGCAGGTGACTCGACGGCACATAACAACAACAACAACATTTGGTCTGTAGATGTTGAGCAAGGTAATGTCTCCTTTTTAAAAAAATTTCTTACAAATATTTTTAACACTGTTTTAGATACAAAGTTTGCATACATTGTCCCTCATATCAGATCTCCCCCACCTCGTCATCCCACCTCCCTCCACCTATAAAACTGTGCCAAGCCATGATTACCCCCTCATTCCCACCCCTCTAACGCCCTTAGATCTTCATACATGCGTTACTATTTATCTAGTTCTACAATAATGATCTTATACAGTATTTCCTCTTATAGGACTGAGTTCACTTAGTATAATACACTCTAGTCCTTCCCAAGCTAGGTAGTGATTTACAAAATCATTGCTCCTGCATGCTGCATAGTATTCCATCATGTGACCATACCATATTTTCTCAATCCATTTGATTGTGGATGGACATTTGGGCTGTTTTCACGTTCTTGCTGTGGTGAATAATGCTACTACAAACATTTGTATACAAGTCTCTGTTTGTGCCTCAGTTCTCATTTCCTTGGTGTTTATTCCAAGCAGTGGAATATCTGGGTCATATGGAATATCTATGTTCAGCTTTTTGAGGAAACACCAAAATGCCTTCCAGAATGGTTGTACCATTTTACAATTCCACCAGCAATGTTTAAGAGTTCCTAACTTGCCACATCCTCTCTAACATTTATTAATTGCTGCCCTGCTAAACTTTGACACTGCTACTGGAGTGAGATGGTATCTTGTGATTTTAATTTGCATCTCTCTTATTGCAAGTGATTTTGAACATTTCTTTATGTATCCGTTGGCCATCCAAATATCTTCCTGCATGACTATTCTTTCTATGTCTTTTGTCCATTTTGTAATTGTGTTATCATTTTTTGCTTGTGGAGGCCCTGTACGATTATGTAAATTTGTTACGAGACCCTTGTTTGAGATAGTACTGCCAAATGTTACACACCCTCCCCCCAAATCAGTAGGGTTTTTTTCACTCTGTTTGAAAAAGTTTTTATGTGCTCAGGGATTTAATCTTTAGAAGGTCCCATTCATCAATTTTATCTTCTTCAGATTGTGCATTTCTGGCTGTATTTGGCAATCACTTTATACCATAGGCTAAGCTGTCTGTGTTTGAGCTCAGTTTGTCTCTGATCAACTCCCAAGTGTCTGGTACACTTCGAGTTGATTTTTGCATATGGTGTGAGATGTGGATCCTGTTTCAGTTGTCTGCAGGTAGCAGTCGAGTTTTGCCAGCACCATTTGTTGAAGAGGCTGTCTTTTCCTCATTTGATAGATTTTGTTTCCTTGTCAAATATCAATTAACCATAGATAGCTGGGTGCATTTCTGGGATCTCAATTCTGTTTCACTGGCCTGCCTTTGTACCAATACCATGCTGTTTTGGTTACTATGGCTTTGGACTAGGATTTGAGGTCAGAAAGTGCTATGCCTCCCACTTCATTTATGTTTTTCAAAAGTGCTTTGCTTATTCAGCATCTCTTTCCTCTCCAAATAAACTTGACAATTTCGCTTTCAATCTCCTTGAAAAATTCATTTGGTATCTGTATTGAGATTGCATTGAACATGTAGATTGCTTTTGGTAGGATTGTAATTTTCACAATATTGAGTGTTCCTATACATGAACAGGGCACATTTTTCTACTTTTTTAGCTCTTTTATTGTGTCTCATAAAAATGTACTGTAGTTTTCTTTGTACAGGTATTTTATGTCTCTAGTTAGGTTCTCTCTTCTGACATCCATTTTGGTCTTTTCTTCCTCTTCTGTCTTTGCAATGACCGTTTGCACTCTTCCTGGATGATACCCTTGATATC
>NW_006400220.1:430028-431378 GCF_000299155.1 Elephantulus edwardii | reverse complement strand
CAGTGCGATTGGCACAGGACAGAGCGGAGTTTAGGGCTGTTGTACATAGGGTCGCTATGAGTCGCAGGCGACTCGACGGCACATAACATCAACAAGTTAGGTTCACTCCCAAGTATCTCAATTTGTGGTTAGCTATTGTAAATGGTATTGTTTTCTTGGTTTCCTTCTCTGAATTCTCTTTGTTACTTTAGAGGAATTCCACTGATTTTTAGATATTGGTCTTGTAGCCTATTACTCTACTAAGTTGGTCTACTAGCTCTAAAAGTTTTTTTGTTGAGTCTTTGGGATTTTTTGTGTACATTATCAGATAATCTGCATATAGTATAGTAATGGTTTAATCATCTCTTTGCCAATATGGATGCGTTTTATTTCCTTCTCGTGTCATATTGTCCAAGCAAGCACTTCCAATATAACATTTACTAGAAGCGGTGACAGTGTGCATCCTTGTCTGGTCCCTGTTCACAAGGAAAATGCTGAAAAAAGGAAAAGGCTTTTACCCTTTCTCTATTGAGAATTATATTGTCTCTTGGGTTTGCATATATACTTTCACTATGTTTTGGAAATTCCCTTCTATTTCAATTTTGCTGAATGTCTTTTTCAGGAAGGGCTGTTGGATTTATTTATTTATTTATTTTTTAGTTTGTGTGTGTGTGCTTTTCTGGATTTATTCTCCAAGGCTTTCTAGAGTTAACAATGATAAGATTTAATGCTGTACAAACTTACAATCTGAAGATTATAAAGGCATAGTCTCTTAATTTTATTGTTATCTTAGAAAAATATACGCTGTTACTCTGGGGACACTGGGGGCACAAATAATAGGTAAACAGCAAACTGCTCACCAGAAAAAAAGTACCGGCTAGATATGAGAGAGATCTGACCCTACCTTGCATATTCTAAACTCTGCAAATCCATGAAGTATGTACACTCGTTTGTTCTAGGATGCTAAATGATGGCTGAATTTAACAAAAAATATTAACCTCATCTTAAAAGGTGTCATTTAATGGCAATACCAAATGTTAAAAGAAACATAAACACCAACATGCACACAATTGCACAGTTTTCATAAAGATCTATTTCATTATTGTGGGTAGCACATTTAACAGTTAAATACATTTAAATAATGTATAGGTGACTGCAGGGCTACAGCATTGGTAACTAGATAACCAATTCAACTAGAAACAAGTAACTGTCTAAATATTTAAAATACAGCTCTTATTTAGGTCATCCTTTGTTTTGATCACCTTTGTGAGGAGAGTGGGGAAAGCCTGCTGGTCACAGTGGAAATACGTTGTTGTTGTTGTTGTTGTTGTTGTTATGTGCCGTCGAGTCGTTTGCGACTCATAGCGACCC
>NW_006400220.1:421249-428988 GCF_000299155.1 Elephantulus edwardii | reverse complement strand
GCCTGGACTTCTGGCAGTTCTCTGCTGATGTACTGTTCCAGTCGTTTTTGGATAATCTTCAGTAGAATCTTGCTTGCATGTGAAATAAATGATATTGTTCTGTAGTTTCCATACTCAGTGGGGTCGCCCTTCTTTAGGATGGGAACAAATATAGACCTCTT
The DNA here is from genome assembly GCF_000299155.1 of Elephantulus edwardii. Classification (NCBI taxonomy): domain Eukaryota; kingdom Metazoa; phylum Chordata; class Mammalia; order Macroscelidea; family Macroscelididae; genus Elephantulus; species Elephantulus edwardii. The sequence continues at coordinate 428,827 of NW_006400220.1, read as the reverse complement.
CCAATCAGTTGGCCAAGTGGTTGTTCTCCAGATTTCTTGGCACAACTTGGTGAGCACATCCACGGCAGCATCTGTTAGCTGAAATATGTCAATTGGTATACCATCTATTCCGGGGGAATATATTAAGGCCAAATCTTCTGATATCCGTTCCCAGAGGTGTTTTCAGCTGGATTAAGCCTCCAACTCCAGGGCAAGCCCAAGTTTGTGGCCTCCAGCATTAATTTTCTTTCCATCTACCAGGGTTGACAGTGTAAGCTTGACACCAGGCCTCAGAGTCCGAGTGTATCCCACTCCAATTAAAACAGAGTTGTTGACCTTTGCAATGGAAGTGGTGGGATCTAACTTGTATTTAGCAGCAATGCCAAAGCGAGTGCAACTGGTTCCTGATATCCAAGCCAAGTTGACTGAAGTGTCAAGATTTTCACACACTTTCTAATAAATTGATCCTCCAAATTCTGTCCCATCATTGACATTAGTGTGTAACTGTCCCCAGTCCGGTAGCCCACAGCAAAGTTATTCCTTGTCAGCTTTGATTTGGTACTGTCGAAGGTCATCTGGTACCCAGTGAGCCAGCTCTCATAACCAAAGACAGCTGAATCATGGATTGCAGGTCCAGCAAAGTCAAAGTCAACATCACAACCAGGGTTTATGCATTCCCACTTGTAAGAAGACTTGATTTTACCACTTTTTTTCCTGTGTTTGGCGAGAAGGTAGTATCAAATGTCAATTTTAAACCTTGGCAGATCTGGTCTTCAATTGCTATTTCTGTTTCCAGAGTATTATCAGTGTTCCATTTTTTCTGTGAAAGTCAGCCCATACTCACACCATTCATATTTGGTTTCCAAATTCCCAGTAACTTTACCCATATCTGTATTCGATGAATCAGATGTTGAGATTCCACTCCACTGCATGACTTTGTTTTCACATCTAGTTTCACCAACCCAAAACCAAATCCTTTGTTGAAAATATCTCTGGCAGCTTTACCAAGGTCAGCATAGTATGGAGGAATGCACATTGGTCACACAGCTCTGCCCGCAGGTCGCCATGGCGAGACGAGGGAAGAAATCTGGTGGTCTCCCGAGAAGGACTATATTACGGCTCTGCTCACAGCTAAGGCCGCCAGACTTGCTCAAAGCTGATCTGCAGCTGCTGCGGCTGGAGGGCCAGATTTTAGAAAATATTTTTTGCTTCAGTTGCTAAGATAATGCATTTCTTGTTATTTGCTTTGTTAATATGGTGAACTACGTTGATTGTTTTTCTTTTGTTGAGCTATCCTTGCATACCTGTTATGAATCCCACTTGGTCTTGGTCAATTATTTTTTTGATGTTCTTTTAGATTTTACTGGCTGGGATTTTGTTAAGAATTTTTGCATCTGCATTCATGAGAGAATAGTCTGTAGTTTTCTTTCTTGCTGATATCTTTGCCTGTTTTTGCTTAATATTTTTGGTTATGCTTGCTTCATAGAATTACTCTGGGAGTGTTCCTTCTTTTTCACATTTTTAAAATAGTTTAAGTAGGATTAGTGATAGCTCATTTCTGAATGAATGTTTTGTAAAATTCAGCTGTGAAGCCATCTAGTCCATGACTTTTCTTATGGGGAAGTCTTTTTTCTTTTTTTCCCTTCTGTGTACCATGGAATCAGATCTGACTGGCACAGGAGGAGATTGCCCTTCCTTCTCCAGTGGAGCATCTGGTGGATTCAAACCATGTGCCTTTGGGATTGCAGTGCAGCTTCTTGCCACTAGGCACCAGAGCACCTGGGTAAGTCTTTTTATGACTTTTTATAATTTCTTCTCTTGCTACAGGTCTGTCTGTTCAAGTGTTCTATATCTGTCCTTGTCAATCTGGGCAGAGGATGTGCTTTAAGGAACTTGTCCATGTCTGCTAGGTTTTCAAATTTATAGGAGTACAGCTTTTCATAGTATTCTGATATTATAGATGTCATTTCCTCTTATTCTGTTGTGATGTCACCTCTGTCATTTCTTAATCGAGTTGTCTGTGCCATCTCTTTTTTCTCTTTTTTTAAGTTTGCCAGTGGTTTGTCAATTTTATTGACCCTTTCAAAAAACCAGCTTTTGGTCTTATTGATGGTTTGAAATGTTTTTCTGTTTCCATCTCATTGATTTCTACTTTTGTCCTTAAAAGTTCTTTTCTTCTGGAGGCTGTAGGATTAGATTGTAGTTCTTTTTCTAGTTGATAAAGGTGTTGAGTTAGATAATTTATTTTTCTTCTTTCTTTTTTTTTATGTTGTTTCCCTATTGCCTGAGGACTGCCTTAGCTGCACCCCAGAGGTTTTGTTACATTGAGTTTTCATCATCATTTATTTCAAGCAAAACTTTTTTTCTATTTTTATTTCATTCTTTTATTTATTTCATTCTTTATTTCTTTTACAACCCAGTTCTGTTCTAGTAGAGAGTTACTTAGTTTTCACCTGGGTGGTTTTGTAAGCTTTACCCGCCTATGGTTAATTCTAGTTTTATGACATTATGGTCTGAGAAAATATTTTGTGTAATTTCAATGTTATTTAATTTCTTAAGACTTGCTTTGTGTCCTAATATATGATTGATTCTGGAAACTGTCACATTTGCATGTGAGAAGAAAGTGAAATTGGTTTTAGTTAGTTGCAATACCCTCAATACATCCACAAGATCAAAGTGGCAGATTGTATAGTTTAGATCTTCTGCATCTTTGTTGAGTTTCTTTTGAATTGATCTATCTCCTATTGATAATGGGGTATTGAAGTCTCCTACCACTATTGTGGTATTGTCTATTTCTTTCTTCATTCTCTTAACAGTTTTGTCTTATGTATTTTGTAGGTCTATCATTTGGTGCATAAATATTTATCAAAGTTATGTCTTCTTGATCTATTGTCCCTTTAATCAATATGTAATGTCCTTCCTTATCTTTTATGGTGATTTTCACTCTGAAGTCAATTTTATCAGAGTCTAGTACTGCTACTCCTGCTTTTTTGAGGTTGCCATTTGCTTGGTATCTTCCCCCCCCCATCCTTCTGTCTTTCTCTTCTTTTTGTAGATATATCTCTTGTAGGTAACATATTGATGGGCTTTGTTTTTTTTATCCATTCTGCTACTCTTTTTATCTAGATTGACATATTAATCCATTCACATTAAGTGTGATTATTGTTAAGGCAGGTTTTACTTCTGCCATTTTCCTGTGTTTCTTTTTCTGTTGTTTCTGATTACTATGATCCATCCACTTTTTTGGGGGTGTCTCCGTGTGATGGACGTCACTTACATTTTCTTGTAGTCTTGTTTACACAAATTCCCTAAGTTTCTTCTTTTCTTCAAAGGATCTATGTTCTCCTTCATATTTGATGGAGATCTTTGCTGGGTATAGCATCCTTGACTGGCAATTGTTTTCTTTCAACTTTCTGTTTATGCCATCCAATTGTCTTCTGTATCTCAGTATCTGCTGAGAAATCAGAAATTAATCTATTTATTTCCCCTTTGTAATTAACTCTTCTGGTTTTGTTTTGTGTTTACACACACACACACACACACACACACACACACACACACACTGCTTTCAGTATTCTATCCTTCTAATTTGGATAGTATGACTATGATACATTTTTTATATTTTTCTTTTTGGGTTAGTCTCTTTGATGTTTGCTGTGCTTCATAAATTTGGATATCCTATACTTCAAAATATTTGGAAAGTATTTTTCTAGTACTTCTTCCACAATTTACTCAGTGATTTCTCTGTCACTCCCAAGTACTGGAATTCCAATTATATGTATGCTGTTCCTTTTGATGTCACTCCAAATGATTCTAATGTTTTCCTCCTTTCCTTTATATCTCATCTCTGATTTTTCTTCTAGTGTGTTCCAGCAAAGATCTTGCCTTCCAGAACTCTCTGTTCCATCTCTTTAGTTCTACTTTTTTATTCTACCAGCAATAAACACTTTTGCCAATTCAGTCTTAATATTCTTAATACAATCTCCATTATGCAGATGACACAACTTTGCTCACTGAAACTGAGGAGGACATCATGCACTTACTGCAGAGGTTCAAGGACTGCATCCTTCAGTATGGACTGAGGCTCAATGTCAAGAAGACAAAAATTCTCACCACCGGACCAATCGGTAACATCAGGATGGATGGCGAAGAGATTGAGAGTGTTCACAGCTTCAGTTTGCTCAGCTCCACGGTCAACACTCTTGGCACCAGTAGCCAGGAAATCAAAAAACGTATTGCGATGGGAAAGTCTGCAGTTAGGGACCTCTCTAAAGTACTCAAGAGCAACAGTGTCTCTCTGGAGACTAAGGTGTGCCTGATACAGGCCATGGTTTTTGCAATCACTTGTTATGCGTCAGAGAGTTGGATGATGACTAGGGAGGATTGAAGGAGCATTGACGCCTTTGAGCTGTGGTGTTGGAGAAGAGTATTGAATGTACCGTGGACTGCCAAGAAAACAAACAGGTTCATCCTACAGAGGGTTAAACCAGGCTGCTCCTTGGAGGCAAGGATTCTGGGGCTTCGTCTGACATACTTTGGACATGTTGTAAGGAGAGACAGGTCTTTGGAGAGGGACATCATGCTGGGTAGAGTAGAGGGACAGCGCAGGAGGGGAAGACCCTCTATGATGTGGATTGATTCAGTGACTGGGGTAATCGGGATGGGTGTGTCAGAGGCAATGAGATTGGCACGGGATAGAGCACGGTTTAGGCCTGTTGTACATAGGGTCGCTATGAGTCACAAACAACTCGACGGCACATAACAACAACAACAACAAGAATATTCTGAAAAAAAAGAGGAAAAAATGAATATTCTGGCTTGCATTTTTAAAAAATAATTTTAATGAACATTTACAGAGAATTTGGATTTCCATTCATTCATTGCTGTAATTCTCTACCCGCCCAGCCCTCTCCCCCTGCCCCCCAGTTCACTCCTCTCTTTCAAAAGTAAAAGAAAGACTCCCTTCCTGGCACACAATCCCCCCACACCCCTCCCACCACCCCAAGTACATTCCACTATCTGGTTTGCATTTTTATGCTTTTCTATTATTTCCAGTCTTTTATTGATTTTTTTCTAAGTTCTTGAAACTCTTTATCTATACGATGAATTTTTTCTTCCTTTTTTTTGCATTTTCTTCCATTGCTGTTCAATTGGTTCCTTATTAATATGTTTCTTCTGGATAATTGTCTCTAGGGTATTTGCTCTCTTAATGGCTTCCATTGTTTCTTCTATCATTCTATCTTCTTCTTTAGCTGTTTAAATAACTCCACATCAGTGTATTTCTTCTGATTCTCCCTAACTGGGGTATTCATTTGGTCTACTTTTTTAGGACAAAGGTTATGTTATTTTGTTTTTTCATGATGACTGAGGCAGACAACTGCTTTCTTAACATTATGTGGGTCTTTTCTTAGTATATGTTAGGTTGTTGTAACTATATAGTATGGCAATGTTTTGTGAAGGACCTGTATATTTGTGCTCCCTTCTTGGCCCAAGGCTTAAGGGATCCCACGGTGTATAGACAGCAGTGTTTCCCCCAAAGTACCTGTGGTATTGGTCCTCCTGGTGCTGGACAGTGGGGACAGCAGCTTAGTGGTAAAACTTAGTGGTAAAATTGCAACCCCTCAACCCACAAGCAGTGGGTTCTGTTGCCTGCCAGAGTGTGATTGCATCTGTGTTGGGGCAAAGCCTTTAACAGATGCTAGGGAAGTAGTGGCTGGAAGATGCTCCCAGGCCCACCATGCTACACAGGCCTTGGTGTCTTACAGCAGAGCAATGGTAAGGTCCCTGAAGAGCTGCATCTTTTTGATCTAATGTGCCTTTAATCACTATATAGTGCCCTTCTTTATATTTTATGGTGGTTTTCTTCCTGAAGTCTATTTTATCAGAGATTAGTATTGCCACTCCTAGTGTTTTCGGGGTTTTTTGTTTGTTTTGGGTTTGGTTGTTTGTTGGGTTTTGTGGGGTGTGTGTGTGTGTGTGTGTGTGTATACCACTTCCTTAGTATGTTATTTGCAGCCTTTATTTCATAGTCTATCTTTTTCCTCATTTCTTAGTTGTGTCTCTTGTCTTTTTGGATTTTGTCTTTTTATTCATTCTGAAACTTTTTCCCCCTCTAAATTGGTGCATTCAAGGTATTAAAATTAAGTATGATTATTGATAGGCCAGATTTTATCATTGCCATTTTGTTTTTTCTCTGTTTATGGTTACTGTGGTTCATCCATTTTCTTTTAGAGTCTATGTGAAGGACTTCCATTCACATTTTTTTTTCCCCTTCAAATTTTTTTCAAAAATTCCTTAAATTCCTCATTTCTGAAAATGACCTAATTTCTCTTTCACAGACAGCATTGCTGGGTACAGCGTCCCTGGCTGGCAATTATTTTCTTTTAGCCCTCTCTATATCCCATCTGTTTTTCTTCTTGCTCACATGATTTCTGCTGAGAACTCGGAACTTAATCTAATTGTTTCTCCTTTTTAGGTGACTCTTTGTTTTCCTTGCATTGCTTTTAGTATTCTATCCTTTTATTTTGTAAAGTTTTATTGGAAGCAGGAATAGCATACATTTCTTAAACAACATGTGTCTGGAAACTCTATGAACTTTGAGAAACTATGATAGTTATAGAAAGGCTTCAGGTCTTTTGTTCTTAGAGTCATTATGAGTTGTGCTCACTTCAATGGCAATCAACAACAACAACATGCCTAGATATTTTTCTTTTGGGGCCTAGTCTGTTTGGGGTTTTCTGAGCTTCTTAAATGTGGATTTTCTCATTCTTTCTGATACGAGAGAAGTTTTATTCTAATATCTCTTCCACAATTTTCTCCACTCATGTTTTGGAATTCCAATGATACATATGTTGTTCCATTTTATATTATTCCACATGATTGTAATGTTCTCTTAATTTTCTTTCCATTTCCTCTCTTTTTAAAACATTCCCATGAAGGCTCTTGTCTTCCAGCTTACTGAGTTTCTGTTTCATCTATTTTGCTCTGCTTTTTTTGTCCCTCCAGCATGTTGGAAACATCTGTTATTTTGGTTTGACACTCTGGATTGCTTTTTCTTTTCTTTTTTTAAATAAAATTTTTATTTTAATTGTTATTTTAATGAAAGCTTACAGAAAAGTTACATTTTCATTCATTCATTGTTGCACATTTTCCCTCCTTTCTCTCCCTTCCCCCTCCCCTAGGTTACTTTTTAAAAATATTCCTTTATTATTGCACAATTACCTCGCTCCCTGGAGTCCTCTTTGCAATGTACCTCTTATTCTGAGCTGTTGCACTGTTTTTTCATGTGTTTCTATCATTTCCAATACTCTTCCGGCTGTACGTTGTCTACTTTATGATCATTTGGTAAGGTCTTGTACCTCTTTATCTATAATGTAGGTTTGTTTTTTTTTTATCTTTTGCATTTTTTTCTGTAATTGTTCATATTTCTCCTTGTCGTTATATTTCTTGTGGTTCACTGCCTCTGGAGTATTTGCACTATTTATGGTTTCCTACTTTTTTCCATTATTCGCACCTCCTTCTGTAGCTGTTCATGTAAGTCTACCTCATCATACTTCTTCTCGAATTAGTTTTATTTGTGGCTTCCATTCTTTAATTCTA
>NW_006400220.1:420430-421034 GCF_000299155.1 Elephantulus edwardii | reverse complement strand
ACACGCAAGCAAGATTCTACTGAAGATTATCCAAAAACGACTGGAACAGCACATCAGCAGAGAACTGCCAGAAGTCCAGGCTGGGCTTAGAAGGGTTCATGGTAATAGGGATATTGTAGCTAATGTTAGATGGATCTTAGCTGAAACTAGGGAATACCAAAAGAATGTATATCTGTGTTTCATTAATTATGCAAAGGCATTTGACTGTGTGGATCATAACAAACTGTGGCTAACGCTGAGAAGAATGGGAATCCCAGACACTTGATCATTCTAATGCGAAACCTATACTTGGACCAAGAGCAGTCGTCAGAACAGAGCAAGGAAACACTGCATGGTTCGAAATTGGGAAAGGCGTACGCCAGGGAAGTGTCCTATCTCCATACCTTTTCAACCTGTACGCAGAACAGATTATCTGAGAGGCTGGGCTCCATGAGGAGAAGTGTGGTGTCAGGATTTGTAACTGCCGGCTGAAACCGACCTGCGGGTTCATATGTGTTCTAGAGTGGAATCTGTGTGGATTAAAAGAGGAGCAGGGACACGAGAGATTGGGGCAAGACAAAGATTCCTGATCAAGCCCAAATTTATTTGATGAATTCTGCTATAA
>NW_006400220.1:417928-419802 GCF_000299155.1 Elephantulus edwardii | reverse complement strand
CTCTGGAGATTAAGGTGCGTCTGATACAGGCTATGGTCTTTGCAATCACTTGTTATGAATCAGAGAGTTGGACAATGACTAAGGAGGATAGAAGGAGAATAGATGCCTTTGAGCTGTGGTGCTAGAGAAGAGTATTGAGGGTACCATGGATTGCTACGAAAACAGATTAATCCTGGAAAGGGTTAAACCAGGCTGCTCCTTGGAGGCAAGGATTCTGAGGCTTCGTCTGACATATGTTGGACATGTTGTAAGGAGGGAGAGGTCCTTGGAGAGGGACATCATGCTTGGGAGGGTGGAGGGACGGCACAGAAGGGGAAGACCTATGAGGTGGATTGATTCAGTGACTGGGGTAATCAGGATGGGTGTGTCAGAGGCAGTGAGATTGGCGCAGGATAGAGCAGGGTTTAGGCTGTTGTACATAGGGTTGTTATGAGTCACAAGCGACTCGACGGCACATAACAACAACAACAGCAACAACAACAACCGCATATATTTCTTCTGCCTTTCTGTCTCTGGGGTATTCATTGGGTCTTCAATATGTGCTGCTTTTTTGAAGGAAGGCTTCTTTTGTTTTTCACAAAGTCTGAGGTTGCCTGCTCCTTTTCTTGATATTATGTGAAGATTTATTGGTTTGTATTCTACTGTTTCTGTTATGTCTGTGTCATTTAATTATAGATATTTAACTCTATGAGACTATTAATTACCTCCAGGCTTAAGGTATTCTATGGTGGGAATGGGGGTAACTTGGTCTATCAATAGTCCTTCTCAGTTCTGTGATTTTGTAGCCTTCCCTCCTGAAGTCTGTATTCCTCCTTGGACTGTGGAGTGATTAGGGCAGATTTCCAAGCTGAAGCAATTTTACTTCAGGGGGGTTACAGGAAACTCCCTTCCTACCTTTTTACTATGCTGGTTTTCAGAGAGAATCTCTCACATGATTACTGCCATCCCTTCTGAAATCTACTGGCTTCTTTGGTCTGAGATATGGCATGGCCACCTCTCTTCACTCACCTTTCTTCACTGTTACCTCTGTTTTTTCCTTACCTTTCTTCACTATTCTCTGTTCTGGGAAAAGATTTCTGTCTCTAATCTTCTCCTTCTAGACTGTGTTCCTGTGCCTGCTAGATGCTAAAGACTTTCAGCTAAGGCACACAAATAGATCAGTATGATAATGTCCAAGGTGAAAGTAATGTCTTGCCAGGACCCTGTGTATTTGTGCTCCTTGTTGCTTATGCAGGAGACAGACTCGGGACCAGCACCTTTGGGGAAGAATGGAACTCTTACAATGGTGCATCTCTGAAGCAGAAAGAACACAGGAGGGACTTCGGTGAGCTCTGGAGTTCTTTTCATGCCTGAAGGTGGACATGCTAGGGAGCAGTACCTGTGGAAATGCAATGATGCAACTTTGAGGTGAGCAAGTCTTTTGATTACTTTTATAAAACACAATATATGGGAATGATTGTATGGAACACATTATGAATGAAAGAATGTGTGAAACACCACAATGTATACGAATGAAACACAATGTATTTGAATCTTGTATGCAAGCCAATATAAAATAAAAACAAGTTTTTTTAAAAAAAAGACAGGAGCCTTACATTTCCTGATTCTCAAGCACATTATACAACTACAGTAATTTAAACTGTGTGATACTGGACAATGACAAGCATGTTGCCATATGGAACAGAATTGAGAACCCAGAAATAAGTCTCTCTACCTGCAGATAACAGATCTACTCTTAAAATTATTTTTATTTTATATTAACATGTTGTTGTTGTTGTTGTTGTTATGTGTCGTCGAGTCGCCTGCGACTCATAGCGACCCTATGTACAACAGCCCTAAACTCTGCTCTGTCCTGTGCCAATCGCACTGTCTCT
>NW_006400220.1:409644-417238 GCF_000299155.1 Elephantulus edwardii | reverse complement strand
TTTCTCCTCATAGAGCCCAGCCTCCCGGATAATCTGTTCTGCATATAGGTTGAAGAGGTATGGAGATAGGATGCATCCCTGGCATATGCCCTTCCCAATTTTGAACCATGCAGTGTTCCCTTGCTCTGTTCTGACGACTGCCTCCAGACATTGTGTTTCACACATTCCTCAATTCACACTGTGCTTCATAGGATCATTTCCATACATTGTGTTTTATAAAATTAATCACCATTGATCCATTCCCACCATTGTCCTGTCTTTTTAGGTCTCCACTAGACCTTTCCTAATTTCTTCATCCCCTCCCTCTGTCTACCAAACTTTGACCCATCTCATGATTTCCTCCCTCCCATTCTCAGCCCCCCTCCTCCTTTTACTTCCATCTTTGGACTTTTGTACACATTACTAGCAATCCTTCTATTTTTACAATAATGGTTTTATGCAGTATCTGATCTTTGACAAAAAGATTGTCAATTAAGTAAGGAAGATACAGCCTCTTTAATGCTAAAAAAACTGGATATCTGTTTGCATAAAACTGAAGTAAAATTCATAATTCACACAAAAACCAATTCAAGATGTACTAAAGACCTATGGGTAAAACCTAAAACTATAAAAGTCATTTTTAAAAACAGCAACAACAACAAAACATTGGCACAAAAGAAACCTAATCAATGGAATAAATGGACTATTTTGTATAACTGAAAATGTGCAAACAGTAGAGGCTAAACCAGGTAACTGGAGCCTTATAAAAACTATGGGCAAAGGGTTTGGACAGGCACACCATCACAGAAGATATTCAGATGGCAACACATAAATACATGGTCAAGATTATTAGCTATTGTTGCTGTTGTTAGATTCCATCCAATTCAGTGTGATTCAGAGCCACCCTAAGAACAATGGATCTGAACTTTGCCCTGTCCTGTGCCATCTTCATCATCTCTGATATACTTGAGCACATTGTTACAGTCAAATGTATCAACACACTTCATTGAGGATCTTCTTTTCTTTCTCTGAACTTTCACCTTTGGCTTCTTCTGACAAGCTCAAAGTATGTGAGATGAAGATTCTCATCCATGCTGCTAAGGAGCACCCTGGTTGCATTCTACCCAAAAGATACTTATTTGTTCGTTTGGCAGTCTATAGGATGTTCAGCATTGTTCTCCAATACCATAACTCAATTATATAGAATCTTCTTCTGTCATCCTTATTCACTGTCCAATTTTCAGATGCATAGCATGAATTGGATCAGATGTGTCTTAAAACTGACATTATTGCTCCTTAGCCCTTTGGAGAGATCCTTGACAGCAGATTTTCCCCAGTGTAACATGGCTTCTGATTTCTTGATTGCTGATACCAAGGATGATGATTGTGATTCTAAGTAAAATGAAGGAGTTGACAATTTCCGTCTTTTCTCCATTATCATAATATTATCTATTGGTCCAGTGGTGGCAATTTTTTTTAATGTTGAAATGCATTCCATATTGAAGACAATAGTCTTTGATTTTCTGCAGCAAGCATTTTAAGCCTTCCTCCCTTTCAACAAGCTAGGACAACACTCTTGGCACCAGCAGCCAGGAAATCAAAAGACATATTGCGATGGGAAAGTCTGCTGTTAGGGACCTCTCTAAAGTACTCAAGAGCAACGGTGTCTCTCTGGAGACTAAGGTGAGCCTGATACAGGCCATGGTCTTTGCAATCACTTGTTATGCATCAGAGAGTTGGACAATGACTAGGGAAGATAGAAGGAGAATTGATGCCTTTGAGCTGTGGTGCTGGAGGAAAGTATTGAATGTACCCTGGACTGCCAAGAAAACAGATTCATCCTGGAGAGAGTTAAACCAGGCTACTCCTTGGAGGCAAGGATTCTGGGGCTTCGTCTGACATACTTTGGACATGTTGTAAGGAGAGAAAGGTCCTTGGGGAGGGACATCATGCTTGGTAAGGTGGAGGGACAGCGCAGGAGGGGAAGACCCTCTATGAGGTGGATTGATTCAGTGACTGGGGTAATCGGGATGGGTGTGTCAGAGGCCATGCGATTGGTACAGGATAGAACAGGGTTTAGGGCTGTTGTGCATAGGGTCGCTATGAGTCTCAAGCAACTCGACGGCACATAACAACAACAGGATTTGTCATTTGCATAAAGCAGGTTGTTGGTGAGTCTCCTTCCCATTTGATGCCATAAAGAATAGCGTCTCACATTATTTGCTCAGCATATGGATTGAATAGATTTGGGGAAAGGATACATCCCTAACACCCCCTTTTATTGATTTGAAACCATACAGTATTCCCTTGCTCTGTTAGGTGCCCTCAAATTGACTACAACTCATAGTGATCTTATGAACAATAGTTCTGAATCTCCACCTATCTTGTACCATCCTCACCATTTCTGATATGTGAAAGCTCACTGTTACAATTACTTGTTAAGGGACTTAAATTCTTACTCTAATACTCCTTATTTCATAGCATGATGTCTTTTTTCAAAGCTTGATCCCTCCTGACACTATGTGAGATGAAGTTTCACCATTCTTTCCTATAAAAAGCACCATGGTTGTACTTCCTCCAAGACAGAATTGTTTGTTTTCCTGGCAGCCCTTGAAGTATTCATACTCTTCTCCAACACGGCAATTCAAAGGCATCAATTTTTATTTCATTCTTATTCATTGTCCAATTTTCAGATGCATAGGAAGCAACTAAAACTACCATGGCTTGGATGAGATGCACCTTAGTCTTTAAACTGAAATCATTGCTTTGGGCATGTTGCAAGCAGAGACCAGTCCTTGGACAGGGACATCATACTTGGAAAGGTGGATGGACAGAGAAAGAGAAGAAGACCATCGATGAGATGGATTGATTCTATGACTGAGGTAATGAGGATAGGTGCGTCAGAGACAGTAAGGTTGGTACAGGATAGAGCAGGTTTCAGGGCTATTGTACACAGCATCACTATGAATCACAAGTGACTTGATGACACATAAAAACAACAATGAAAGTTGACAGAAAATTTGGATTTCCATCTATTCATCGTTGAACATTTTCCTCCATACCTCCACCCCAGTTCACTTTTTTCTTTAAAAACAATATTTCATTGTTTCACAATTTCCTCCCTCTCCTCTTCCCCATAGCCCACTTTGCTATGCACCTCTTTTTCAGGACTGTTGTCACATAAATAATACATAATCATCTATTCCTCTTAAACAGTTCTTTCCTTCATCTGTTTCAATGCAATTTTCTTTATATATTCCCTCTTAGTTTCCCCCAATCCCCATGAGAGTCCTGTTTTGTAATGTGGCATTATGCAGTATTTGTCTTTTTGGGAGGGAGATATTTAACTCAGTATAATGTCCTCCAATAAGAATAGCAAAGTACAATAAAGAAGCAAACAACAACTACTGGCAAAGTTGGGGAGAGATTGCAATACTTACACACAGTTGGTGGGAGTATAAAATGGTGCAACAACTATGAAAGGGGTTAAGCGCTTTTGTATGGTGAGATATAATGGGAATGCTTGAGCTCATGGAATTTAAAGCATGCGATGGTTTTAAAATCCAGTTGGAAACTGAGGAAGTAGAAGCTCCCACTCAGGTGCTTTTGTGTGGTGAGACACTGGGAATTCTTGAGCTCATAGTTTGAACCGTGCCTTGGTTTTTAATATGGTTGGAAAATGAGGAAGCAAGAGAATGATCCAAGTCAGGTGCTTTTTGTGTGGTGAGAGACAATGGGAATGCTTGAGCTCATGGAGTTTTAATCATGCCTTGGTTTTTAAATCTGGTTGGAAACTGAGGAAACAGCAGACAGCACTCAGTCAGGCTCTTTCATGTGGTGACAGACAATGGGAATACTTGAACTCATGGAGTTTTAACCATGCCTTGGTTTTTAAACCCAGTTGGAGGCTGAGAAAGCTGCAGAATGCAATTAGTCAGGCACTTTTGTGTGATGAATGAAAATGGGAATGCTTGAGCTCATGGAATTTTAAACTTTCCTTGGTTTTTAAATTCAGTTGGAAACTGAGGAAGCAGCACAACACTCCTCATCAGGCGCTTTTTGTTGGGTGAGAGACAATGCGAATTCTTGAGCTAATTGAATTGTAATCATGTCTTGGTTTTTAAATCTGATGGAAACTGAGGAAGTGGCAGAATGCTCCCAGTCAGGTGCTTTTATGAGGTGAGAGACAATGGGAATATTCGAGCTCATGGAATTTAAACTGTAACTTGGTTTTTAAATCTGGTTGAAAACTGAGGAAGTGGCAGACCACTCCCAGTCAGGTGCTTTGTGTGGTGAGGGACAATGGGAATGTTTAAGCTCATGGAGGTTTAACCATGCCTTGGTTTTAAAATCCGGTTGGAAACTGAGGAAACAGCAGAATGCTCCCAGTCAGGTGCTTTTGTTTGGTGAAAGAAAATGGTAATTCTTGAGCTCATGGTGTTTTAACCATGCCTTGGTTTTTAAATCTGCTTGGAAATTGAGGAAGCTGTACTATGCTCCCAGTCAGTCACTTTTGTGTGGTGACAATGGGAATGCTTGTGCTCATGAAGTTTTAACCATGCCTTGACCCCAGTCAGGCTCTTTTGTGTGATGACAGACAATGGACATACTTGAACTCATGGAGTTTTAACCATGCCTTGGTTTTTAAAACCATTTGGAAACTGAGGAAGCAGCAGATGTCCCCAGTCAGGCACTTTTACATGGTGGGAGACAATGGGAATTCTTGAGCTCATGGATTTTGAGCCATGCCTTGGTTTATGAATCCTGTTGGAAACTGAAGAAACAGCAGAATGCTCCCAGTCAGATGCTTTAATGTGGTGAGAGACAATGGGAATGCTTGAACTCATGGAGTTCAATCCATGCCTTAGTTTTTAATTCCACTGAAACTGAGGAACCAACACAATGCTCCCTATCAGGCGATTATGTGTGGTGAGAGACAGTGGGAATGCTTGAGTTACTGGAATTTTAACTCTGCCTTGGTTTTTAAATCCAATTGGAAACTGAGGCAGAGGCAGAACACTCCCAGTCAGATACTTTTCTGTGGTGAGGGACAGAGGGAATGCTTGAGCTCATGAAGTTTAAACCATGGCTTGGTTTTTAAATCTGTTTGGAAACTGAGGATTCCCCAGAATTCTCTCAGTCAGGCACTTTGTGTGGTGGGAGACAATGGGAATTCTTGAGCTCATGGAGTTTAAATTGTGCCTTTGTTTGTGAATCCTGCTGGAAAGTGAAGAAAGGGTACAATGCTCCCAGTCAGGCACTTTTTTTGAGGTGAGCAACAATGGGAATCCTTAAGATCAAGAAGTTTTAAATATGCCTTGGTTTTTAATTCTGGTTGGAAACTGAGGAAGCGGTAGAACACTAGCAGGGAAAGCTTGAGGTCATGGAGATTAAACCATGCCTTGGATTTTAAGTCCCCTTGGAAAGTGAGGAAGTGGCAGAAAGCTCAGAGTAAGGACCTTTTGCTTGGTTAGAAACAATGGTAATTATTGAGCTCATGCAGTTTGAAACATGCCTTGGTTTTTAAATCCAGGTGGAAACTCAGGAATCAAGAGAGTGTTCTCAGTCAGGTGCTTTTGTGTGGTGAGAGACAATGGGAATACTTTATTGAGCTAATAGAGTTTAAGCCATGCCTTGGTTTTCAAATCAAGTTGGAAATTGAGGAAGCAGTAGAATGCTCCCTGTCTTGCACTTTTGTGTGGTGAGAGACAACAGGAATGCTTGAGCTCATGGAGTTTTAATCATACCTTGGTTTTTAAATCTGGTTGGAAACTGAAGAAGTGGCAGAACGCTCCCAGGGAATGCTTGATGTCATAGAGATTAACCATGCATTGGATTTTAAATCTGGTTTGAAACTGAGGAAGCAGCAGAAGGCTCACAGTCAGGCACTTTTGTGTGGTGAGAGATAGAGGGAATTCTTTAGCTCATGGAGTTTAACCATGCCTTAGTTTTTAAATACGGTTGGAAACTGAGGAAGTGGCAGACTGCTCCCAGGTAAGTGCTTTTGTGTGTTGACAGAAAAATGGGGATGCTTGCGCTCAAGGAGTTTAACCCATGACTTATTTTTATATCTGATTGGAATCTAAGGAAGTGACAGAATGCTTCCAGACAGTTGCTTTTGTGTGATGAGAGACAATGGGAGTACTTGAGCTCATGAAGCTTTAACAATCCCTTGGTTTTTACATCCATTTGGAAACTGAGGAGGCAGCAGAATGCTCCCAGTCAAGCGTGGGTTTTTTTATTTTATTTTTTATTATTTTTTTTTTGTGGAGAATGACAATGGGAATGCTTGAGCTCAAATAGTTATAACCATACCTTGGTTTTAAATCCAGTTGGAAACTGAGGAAGCAGCAGAATGCTCCCAGTAAGGCACTGTTGTTTGGTGAGAGACAGTGGGAATTCTTGAGCTCATGGAGTTTTTACAATGCCTTGGTGTTTAAATCTGGACGGAAACTGAGGAAGCGGCAGAATCCTCCCAGTCTGGTGCTTTTCTGTGGTGAGAGAAAATGAAGATGCTTGAGTTCATGGAGTTTTAACCATGCCTTGGTTTTTAATATGCTTAGAAACTGTGGAAGCGGCAGAACACTCCCAGTCAGCCGATTTTGGGTGGTGAGAGACAATAGGAATGCTTGAGCTAATGGAGTTTTAACCATGCCTTAGTAATTATATATGGTTGGAAACTGAAGCAGCAAGCAGTACACTCCCAGTCAAGCAGTTTGGTGTGGTGAGAGACAATGGGAAAGTTTGAGCTCAGGGAGTTTTAACCATGGTTTGGTTTTTAAATCCACTTGGGAACTGAGAAAGCAGAAGAACACTCCAGCCAGGGTTTATTTTTTGTGTTGTGAGAGACAGTGGGAATCCTTAAACTCATGGAGTTTTAACCATGCCTCGGTTTTTAAATCCAGGTAGAACCTGAGGAAGCAGTAGAAATCTTCCAGTCAGGTGCTTTTGTGCTGTGAGACAAAAAGAAGATGGTTAAGCTTATGAAGTTTTATCCACGTCTTGGTTTTTAATCTGGTTGGAAACTGAGGAAGTGGGAGAATGATCCTAGTCAGGTGCTGTTGTGTTGTGAGAGAAAATGGGAATTCTTGAGCTCAGGCAGTTTAAACTATGCCTTGGTTTTTAAATCCAGTTGGAAACTGAGGAAGCGGCTGAATGCTCCCATATAGCCGTTTTTGTGTGGTGAGAGACAATGCAAACACTTGAGCTCAGGCCTTGGTTTTAAGTCCAGTTGCAAACGGAAGGAATGGCCAAATGCTCCCAATGAGGCGCTTTTGTTTGGTGAGAGACAATGGGAATGCTTAAGCACTTAGGGTTTAAACTGAGCCTTGGTTTTTAAATCTGGCTGGAAAATGAGAAAGTAGCAGAAGGCTCCCTGTCAGGGACTTCTGTGTGGTGAGATACACTGGAAATGCTTGAGCTTGTGGAGTTTTAATTGTGCCTTGGTTTTTAAAAGTGGCTGGAAACTGAGGAAGAGGCAGAATACTCCCAGTCAGGCGCTTTTGTGTGGTTGAAGACAAAGGGAAGGCTTGAGCTGTTGTGCCCCAAATCCAGTTTCCCCCCAAGTCACCAAGGAGCCGACACCGATGCAAGGGCAAGAGGGAATTTATTTCAG
>NW_006400220.1:407570-409294 GCF_000299155.1 Elephantulus edwardii | reverse complement strand
GTATTCTGTTAATTATACAGGGACCTAGGGTTAGGATAAGCATCAGGGCAGTGAGGGGTCCAAGAAGTGGAATAAGCCATTTACCCCAGGATGTTTTCCACCAGTTAAATAAATCATAGGCTTCTGCCTCAGACAGGTGCTTTTTAACAGATTCTTTTAACTCTCGGACCTTATTTTGGACTATGCCCGACGCATCCACAAAGAAACAACATTCTTCCCTTAGAAACTGGCACATGCTTCCTTTCTCTGCTGTAAGCAAGTCTAGAGCTCTACGGTTTTGTAAGGTGACTCTGGCCAGAGAAGTTATCTGGGTTTGTAAGCCCAGAAGAGAATATGCTACCTTGTCTATGTCCCGGCTAATGTCCATAGAGAGTTTGTAATAAAAATGGGTGGCTATGCCTAAGCCTCCTGCTCCCAGCCCTATAGCGGTCACCAGGCTTCCTCCTATGAGCAGAGCTCTAAGTAGGAGAGCTTGCTTTTGGCGCCTTGTGGACAGGGTCATGAAGGTCACAGTGGCAGGAATAAAAACAGGGGTGGGGTAAGGAACACTGGCATACAGGGTTGTGTCTAGTGAGCAGGGAGACATCGCATTAAAACAGAGCTATTACAAACAAAGAATATTCAGGGCTTACTACAGATAGGACTTGTATCCTGAAGGCTGGAGGAGTCATTACAGGAGACAAAGTGTGGTTAGTAATTACACAGGAGGCATTATTGGACATAAGGATGATTTCGTCTCTTAAGGGACCTACTGCTAGGGTTGAGTTTTTAGCCCTGGTCAAATTAGAAGTGAGGTTTTGAGTTTCAATCTAAGATCAGGGAACTAGCTAAGGAAAAAAAAAAGGTTTTGGTCTTAGAGGCAGGCAGATCCAGCAAGGGGTATAGGTGTCATTTAGACTTGTAATAATCTGGTGGGAGAAGTCCAGAGACCGAAGGGCTTGTTGGACTTGTTCTAATAGCTGGTTGGGCCTGTATTCCGGGGTTAACTCTTTGCCTAGAGTTAACAGATTCTGCTTTACTTTTTCTTGAATATGTTGCCTGGCTCGGTCCTGAGCTCTCTCACTATCTGATATGCTATAGTGGGTAAGTCGGAAAAAACAGAACTTTTTACCTGGCTGACTAGGGCATCTGGACTATGGCTACTCCCCTGCTTTGCAGTTGCTGTGAAATAGCCTTTTCCTTGATACCGGCACTTTACAGCATGAGTGTAGCAGGAGGCATGGACATAGGTTGAAACAGTAAAGTACCTGTCACCCCTGTATGGGGTTAATGGGGTCCAGCAGTCACTAGGGCAGGGACTACAGTTAATAGAGTCAATGATGCATACAATAAGGATTAGTAATATTAAATCTTTTGGATACGGAGCTTCAGTGGGTTTGTGGGATCTTTTGACTGTCCATCTTGATGGAAGGTACTCTTCCTGAAGGGCAAAGAGGTCAGCTGGTCGTACGTGGGTGTAGTGGATCCAGGTTGCAATGCCGTCTACTCTGAGTGCAGTAGGGGTCATGAGGACTACCACATAAGGCCCCTTCCAGTGTAGTTTTAGGTTTTCTCACCGATGTCGCTTGACAAACACCCAGTCACCCGGCTGGTATTGGTGAGGTTCTGGCGGTGGTCCAGATTCATATAAGGTCTTTAGTCTGGTCCAGATGTCTTTCTGAGTCTGATGCAGGGCATGAAGGGAACGGACAAGTGTATTATCATCATTATATAGGTCATTATTT
>NW_006400220.1:404730-405811 GCF_000299155.1 Elephantulus edwardii | reverse complement strand
ACCCCTTTAGCTATTCTTTTACTTTCATCTATGTAAAGGTAGAAGGGCTTAGTTACGTCTGGGAGCCCCAAAGCAGAGGCTGCTAGCAGTACCTTCTTTGTGATATGCACATTGGTTTTTGTTCAGGGGCAGCCTACCTCTGTGCTCCAGCTTGGCATCTCCCAAGACGAGTTGCTGCAGCTGTCTCCTGCGTTCTCCTGGTTCTGCAGTGGCTGCTAAGAGGACCCGAGCCACGTCCCTGGTCTGCCTTTTTTCAGCTTTTATCTGCTTGCCTTCAGCTGTTTCTCTATTATTATAAACTTTCTCTGCTAGCTCTACTAAATCTGAGTTCCTTTTCTCCTAACCTTTCGACTCTCTGCAATTTTTTCTTAATGTCCGGAGCCGCCTGATTTATGAATGCCAATGCCACTGTTCCCAGATTTTCAGGATCAATGGGAATGTATTGGCGAAAGGCATCCCTTACGCGCTCTAGAAAAGCGGCTGGAATTTCATCACATCCCTGGTCTTAAATCATAAACTTTAGCCAAATTTGTGGGCTGTCTAGCAGCCACTCAGAGACCTGCCAATAGAGCCTGGCATTAGACCCGGAGTCTCTCCTTACCTTCTGCTGTGTTGTAGTCCCACTCGGGTCGGCTGAGGGGGAAGGCAAGGTCAATAGCTGTTTGAATTGTAGTTGGGACGCCTGTGGGGCCCAGAATCAATTTCTGAGCCTCTAGAATGATTCTTTCTCTTTCTTTAGTTGTGAACAGTACTTGTAGCAGCTTCTGGCAATCGTCCCAGGTGGGCTGGTGGGTAAAAAGAACAGTCTCAAGAAAGTTAATCAGCTCTTTAGGATTGTGGGAGAAAGGAGCATTTTGAGATTTCTAGTTGTAGAGATTACTAGTGGTAAAAGGCTAATAATGATACAGCTGATCTCTATTCGCTTCTACAGGCCCTGCAGCCCTTTAAAGGAAGGACTGTAGAGTCTGTTTCAGGTGAGGGGCCTCTTTGAAGGGCTCCTCTAGTATTTTGTGCGGGGCCAGTAGCCGATACCGATGGAGCCGGGGGCCTGGATGGCGGCTTGGGTGCCGTTGATCCAGGC
>NW_006400220.1:388805-404023 GCF_000299155.1 Elephantulus edwardii | reverse complement strand
GAAAGCTGAAACCGGTGAAGAGCGGTGTCTTGGAAAAACATCAACCGCCTCTTCGTACAGAAGCCTGGCGTGAGGTTCTTTACTCTCACCCAAGCACTCAGATATAGGGCTCAGAACGTCTTCCGAGCCCCCGCAGTGGTGGCCCCCCAGCTCGTCCGCCTTAGCCACGTTTCACTGCACTGAATTCAGAAAACAACACGAACAGTTCGGTACAGAATGAAAACACAGATAGACACACTCACCTGTCTGGCCAGCAGTTCATCCCTCCAGTTAGGGGTCCTTGGGGTCGTGGGGGGATCCCAGCAAGCCCCCAGATGTTGTGCCCCAAATCCAGTTTCCCCCCAAGTCACCAAGGAGCTGACACCAATGCAAGGGCAAGAGGGAATTTATTTCAGATTCGAATCCGGGCCGCGATCCAAACCGTGTTCATACAACAGGGAAGATGGCCGCTACCCCGATTCTGGACTGTCCGGCCTATTTAAAGGGGAAAGCCCGTGAAAACAGGGCGATACAGGATTGGCTGGTTCAAAGGAAGGGCGCGAAAACAGGGTGATACAGTATTGGCTGATGTTTGGGTGGGGGTTCTTTTCCCCCTTCCCCCACCGCTTTCAGTTTTCTGCTCTAGAGGCTTATACATTTTAAAATGACATATTGGTTACAAAATGGAGTCCTTCAGAGCTTATGGAGATTAAACCAGGCCTTGGTTTTTAAATCCGGTTGGAAACCGAAGAAGTTGCAGAATGCTCCCAGTCAGGTGATTTTGTGTGGTGGGAGACAATGGGAATTCACGAGCTCATGGAGTTTGAATCATGCCAGTTAGCTGAAGAAATGGCAGAATATTACCACTTTTTGTGTGGTGAGAGATAGTGAGAATGCTTAAGCTCATGGAGTTTTAAGCTGCCTTAGTTTTTCAATCCACTTGGAAAATGAGGCAGCGGCACAATGCTCCCAGTCAGGTGCTTTTGTGTGGTGAGAAGCAATGGGAATCTTGAGTTCATGACATTTTAACCGAACCTTGGTTTTTAAATATGGTTGGAAACTGAGAAAATGGCAGAACACTATCAGCCAGGTGCTTTGGTGTGGTGAGAGACAATGGTAATGTTTGAGCTCATGGAGTTTTTAACATGCTTTTGATTGTAAACTTGATTAGAAACTAAGGAAACAGCAGAATGCTCCCAGGGAATGCTTGAGGTCATGGACTTTTAACCATGCCTTTTATTTGAAATATGGTTTGAAACCAGTCAAGCAATTTTTTGTGGTGAGAGACAATGGGAATGCTTGAACCCATGTAGTTTCAACCATGCCTTGGTTTTTAAATCCAGTTGGAAACTGAGGAATTGTTAGAATGCTCTCAGTCAGGCACTTATGGGTGGTGAGAGACTATAGGAATGCTTGAGCTCATGGAGTTTTAACCATGCCCTGGTTTTTAAATCTGGTTGGAAACTGAGGAAGTGGCAGAACGCTCCCAGGGAATGCTTGATGTCATGGAGATTAATCTATGCCTTGGGTTTTAAATTTGGTTTGTATTAGGTTAGTGGACTTAAAGAAGAAATCAGAGAGAATGAGAGAAAGCTTAATGCAGCTTTATTAAAGGGGGGGAAGGGGAGCTCCTGGGTGTGTTCCTCATCCTGAAGAGGCAGAATGGGAAGTCACACTGTGAACTTAATGGGGAGGATTTTTATAAACAGACTTTAGGGAGGGACATTCCATAAGCATTTGAGTTCTGAATTCTTCATTCTTCTCTTTGGCCCCCTTTGCCCAGACTAACAGTTTGAAACTGAGAAAGCGGTAGAAGGCTCACAGTCCAGCATTTTTGTGTGCTGAGAGTCAGGGGGAATTCTTTAGCTCATGGAGTTTTCACCATGCCTTGAAAAACCCCTTGAAAACTGAGGAAGCAGCAGAATGCTCCCTGTCAGGCATTTTTGTGTGGTGAGAGACAATGGGAATGCTTGAAGTTTTAATGCATGGAGTTTTAACAATACTTTGGTTTTTAAATCCTTTTGCAAACTGAGCAGATGGCAGAATGTTCACAGGCAGGCTGTTTTTGTGATGCGAGACAGTGGGAATGCTTGAGCTCATGATGTTTTAACCATGCCTTTGTTTTAAAATTCATTTTGAAGCTTAGGAAGGTGCAGAATGCTCTCAGTCAGGCACCCTTGTTTGTCGAGAGAAAATGGGAATTCTTGAGCTCATGGAGTTATATCCATGGCTTGGTTTTTAAATATGAATGGAAACTGAGGAAGTGGCAGAATGCTCCCAGGTAATGCTTGATGTCATGGACTTTTAACCATATCTTTGATTTGAAATATGACTTGAAACTGAGGAAGTGGCAGAAGGCTCCCAGAGAAGTGATTTTGTATGATGAGAGACAATGGAAATGCTTGAGCTCATGGAGGTTTCTTTTTGTTTTATTTTGTGTGTGTACCGTCAAATTGGATCTGACTGGTACAGGAGGAGATTGCCCCTCCTTTTCCAGCAGAGAATCTGGTGGATTAGAATCGCATACCTCTGGGATTGTAGTGCAGCTTCTTGCCACTAGGCCACCAGAGCTCTCTGAGCTCATGGAGTTTTAACCATGTCTTGGTTTTAAAAATCTGGTTGGAACCTGATGAAAAAGCAGAATGTTCCCAGTCAAGCAATTTTGTGTGGTGAGAGACAATGGGAATTCTTGAGCTGATGGAGTTTTAACCATGCCTTGGATTATAAATCCAGCATTAAACCTAGGAAGCGACAGTAGGCTCCCAGTAAGGTGCCTTTGTTTGGTGAGAAACAATGGGAATTCTTGGGCTCATGGAGATTTAACCATGCCTTGGTTTTTTAAATCTGGTTGGAAATTGAGGAAACATCCCAATCAGGTGCTTTTCCATGTTGAAAGACAATGGGAAAGCTTGAACTCTTGGAGTTTTAATGATGCCTTGGTTTTTAAATCCAGTGGGAAACTGAGTAATTGGCTGACCACTCCCAGTTAGGGACTTTTGTGTGGTGATAGACAATGGGATTGCTTGAGCTCATGGAGTTTTAACCGTGCCTTGGTTTTTAAATCCTGTTGGAAACTGATGAATTTGAACGATGCTCCCAGTCAGTTACTTTTGTGTGAGAGACAATGGGAATGCTTGAACTAATGTAATTTTAACTATATCTTGGTTTTTAAATCTGGTTGGAAACTGAGGAAGCAGCAAAACGCTCCCAGTCAGGTGTTTTTTTGTGGTGATAGACAATGGGAATGCTTCAGCTCTTGGAATGTTAACCATACCTTGGTTTTTAAATCTACTTGTAAACTGAGGAAGCGGCAGAATGTTCCCAGTTAGGTGCTTTTGTGGTGAGAGACAATGGGAATGCTTTACTTCATGTAGTTTTAACCATGCCTTGGTTTTTAAACCTGGTTGGAAACTGAGGAAGCATCAGTCTGCTCCCAGTCAGGAGATTGCAGCAAGAGATAATGGGAATACTTGAGGCCATGGAGTTTTAAGCATGCCATGGTTTTTAAATCCAATTGGAAACCGAGGAAGTGACAGAACGCTCCTAGTTAGACACTTTTTTGTGGTAAGAGGCAATGGGAATTCTTGGGGTCGGAGTATAACCATACCTTGGTTTTTAATCTGGTCAGGCACTTTTCTGTAGTGAGAGACAATGGGAATGCTAAAACTAATGGAGTTTGAACCATGCCTTGGTTTTTAAAAATCGGTTGGAAACTGAGGAAGTAGCAGAATGCTCCCAGTCAGACACTTTTCTGTGGTGATGGACAGCGGGAATGCTTGAGCAATGGGAATCCTTGAGCTCATGGAGTTTGAATCATGCCAGATGGAAACTGAGGAAGAGGTAGAAAGCTTCCAGTCAGGTGCTTTCGCTGGTGAGAGACAATGGAAATTGTTGAGCTCATGGAGTTTTAATCATGCCCTTTTTTTTTTTCAAATCTGGCTGGAAACTGAGGAAGTGGCAGAAGGCTCACAGGCACATTTGCGTGGTAAGAGACCCTGGGAATTCTTTAGCTCATAGAGTTTTCCCTATGCCTTGATTTTCAAATCTGCTTGGAAATTGAGGAAGCAGCAGAATGCTCCCAGTAAGGTCTTTTGTTTGGTAAGAGACAATGGGAATTATTGAGCTTATGTTATCTTAACTGTGCCATCTGAACTATGGTTTTTAAATCCTGTTGGAAACTGAGGAAGCGGCAGAATTCTCCCAGTCAGGCACTTTTGTGTGGTAAGAGGTAATGGGAATGCTTGAGCTCATGGAGATTAAACCATACCTTGGTTTTTAAATCTGGTTGGAAACTGAAGAAGTTGCAGAACGCTCCCAGTCAGGTGATTTTGTGTGGTGGGAGACAATAGGAATGCTTGAGCTTATGGAGTTTAAAGCATGCTTTTGTTTTAAAATCTGGTTGGAAACTGAGGAAGTGGCAGACTGCTCCCAGGTAGTTGCTTTTGTGAGTTGACAGAAAATGGGATGCTTGACTCAAAGAATTTAACCTATGACTTAGTTTTTATATATGTTTGGAATCTAAGGAAGTGGCAGGATGCTTCCAGTCAGTTGCTTTTGTGTGATGAGAGACAATGGGAATGCTTGAGCTCATGGAGTTTTAACCATGTCTTGGCTTTTAAATCCAGTTTGAAACTGAGATAGTGGCAGAAAGCTACCACCCAGGCGCTTTTGTGTGGTGAGAGACAATGGGAATACTTGAGCTCATGAAGTTTTATCAATACCTTGCCTTTTAAATCCATTTGGAAACTGAGTAGGCTGTAGAACTCTCACAGGCAGCTGGTTTTTTTGTGATAAGAGACAATGGGAATGCTTGAGCTTATGGAGTTTTAACCAAGCCTTTGCTTTTAAATCCAGTATGAAACTGAGGAAGCGGCACAAAAATACCAGTCAGGCACTATTGTTTGGTGAGAGATAATGGGAATTCATGAGCTCATGGAGTTTTATCCTTGCCTTGGTTTTTAAAACGAGTTGGAAACTGAAGAAGCATCAGACTGCTCCCCATCAGATGCTTTTCCGTGTTGAAAGACAATGGAAAAGCTTGAACTCCTGGAGTTTTTACTATGCCTTGGTTTTTAAATCCAGTGGAAAACTGAGTAAGTGGCTGACCACTCCCAGTTAGGTGCTTTTGTGAGGTGAGAGACAATAAGAATGCTTGAGCTCATGGAGTTTTTTTAAACCATGCCTTGGTTTTAAAATCCTGTTGGAAACTGATGAATTATCACAATGCTCCCAGTCAGTTGCTTTTGTGTGGTGAAAGACAACGGGAATGCTTGAGCTCAAGGAGTTTTAACCATGCTTTCTTTTTTAAATCCAGGTGGATACTAGGGAAGTGGCAGACTGCTCCCAGCCATGCACTTTTGTGTCATAAGGGGCAAAGGGAATGCTTGAGCTCATGAAGTTTTAACCATTGTTGTTGTTGTTGTTGTTGTTAAGTGCCATCGAGTCGCAGGCGACTCATAGCGACCCTATGAAGGAGAGTCTTTGATGCTTGGGTGCCTTTCATCCTCTCTCCAAGTTCATAGGGTTTCCAGAGGCAAGCTATTATGGAAGTGGATGCCACTCCTCCTTCCACGCTTATTTAATCGGGGAGCTCCACCCCACTCTCAGTCCGCATTGGGTAGCCAACCATTAACGCATTTGACACATCTGTGTCACAGGGTTCAGCCTCACAGCAACCACAAGTGACCGCAGGACCGCAACTTGTACACCAGGGCTATTCCTAGAGGAATGTCTGAACAAAAACAATGAAAGATTGGCCTGAGGGCCACGAACTAAAAGTCACCCACCTTTGTCCATTACTTGTTTAAAAAAAAATCTGGTTGGAAACTGACAGAGTTGCAGACTTTCCTAGTCAGGCGCTTTTGTTTGATGAGAGACCATGAAAATTCTTGAACTAATGTAGTTTTAACTATGCCTTGGGTTTTAAACCTGGTTGCAAACTGAGGAAGCCTAAGTCCACTCAAAGTCAGGCACTTTTTTTGTGGTGAGAGACAATGAAAATGCTTTTAGCTCATGGAATTTTAACCATGCCTTGTTTTTTAAACCTGATTGGAAATTGAGGAAGCATCAGTTTGCTCCTAGTCAGGCGCTTTTGTGTGGTGATTGAGTTTTAACCCTGTCTTTTTTTTTTTTTTTTAAGTCGGGTTGGAAACTGAGGAAACGACAGAATGTTCCCATTCAGGCAATTTTGTGTGGCAAGAGACAATGGGAATACTTGAGCTCATGGAGTTTTAAGCATGGGTTAGTTTTTAAACCCAGTTGAAAACTGAGGAAGCCGCTGAATGTTCACAGTTAGGCCCGTCTGTGTGGTGAGATGCAATGGGAATTCTTGGGCTCGTAGAGTTTTAACCATGCTTTGGTTTTTAATCTGATCAGGCACTTTTTTATGGTTAGAGACAATGGGAATGCTTGAGTTCATGGAGTTTTAACCATGACTTGGTTTTTAAGTCTGGTGGAAACTGAGGAAGTGGCATTACACTCCCAGTCAGGTGTTTTTGTGTAGTGAGAGACAATGAGAATGCTTGGGCTCATGGGGTTTTAAGCATGCTTTGGTTTTTAAGTCTGGTGGAAACTGAGGAAACAGCAGAACCCTCCAAGACAGGCGCTTTTGTGTGATGAAAGACAATGGGAATTCTTCCGTCATGTCATTTTAATCATGCCTTGGTTTTAAATCCAGTAGGAAAATGAGGATTCAGAAGACCAGTCCCAGTCAGGTACTTCTACATTTTGAGAGAAAATGGGAATGCTTGATCTCTGGAGTTTTAACCAATTCTTTGTTTTTAAATGTGGTTGGGCCCTCAGGCTTGCAGCCCTCATTCCTGGTTTTAATTGTTTTTGGTTGAACATTCTTCTAAGTGGGATAGCACTGGTCTGTCCATTTGCTATACAGAGGTTACTTGTGGTTGCTGTGATAGTGAACACTGTGACACTGATGTGTCAGCTGTGATAATGGCTACTCATGGTGGACAGTGTTTGGTGGAGCTCTCTGATTAAAACAAGTTTGGAAGCAGGAGTGGCACCCACTTGCAAAATAGCTGGCCTCTGGAAACTCTATGAACTTGGAGAAACTATATAAGCTATACAAGTGTCCAGGTCTTTCATTCCTAGTGTCGCTATGAGTTGTCTACGATTTGACGGCACTTAATAACTACAGAACAACTATGGAAGGAAGTGTGGTGTTTTCTCATAAAGTTGGAAATAAAAATACCATTTGACACAGCAATGCCACTACTGGGGATATACTCTAAAGTAACCAAAACTGCCACCCAAACAGACATACACACACCTATGTATATTGCTGAATTTTTCAGAATAGCAAAGAGATGGAAACAACCCAAGTGCCCATGAATAAATGAAAGAATAAAGAAGCTGTGGTATATTCCCACAATGGAATACTACACAGCACTGAAAAACAAGAAACTCATATAGGTGACTCTGGGGACTTTTATTTTGCCAATACCTTCAGTGCTGCTTGAACTTCATTATCATTGGTTCGTTCTTATAGGGTTACTTCCTGAAATGGTTCAGTGTCAATCAATATTTTTTTTTTGTACAATGTGTATTTCTTCAATCTTTTGATACATCCTGCATCACTAAATATTTTGCCTTTAGAGTCCTCCTTCATTGTTATAACTCAAGGCATAAATTTATTCTTTAGTTCTTTCAGCTTGAGAAATGTGAAGCATATTTGTCGTCTTTTTATTTCTAACATGCACACAAAAAACAAAGAGCTCGTTTACAGGCACAACAGTTAGGATTTCACCACATCTGCTTTGGAAGAGGGAAACACAATTCAGTTTTAACATAGCAATGGTGTGAGTAGAATTGACCAGTAAATGACCCTCTAGCAAGTTTTCAGAGGCAGTAAAGCACAGGGGAGGAGATTGCTCAATAGTTACATTTAATACAAATATATTAATAAAAATATTTAAATTGTTAAAAAGAATAAAATAACATGACCCAACCATATGTTTCCAACAAGAATTCACTTAAAATATAGCAATATAGGTAATTTAAAATGTAAAGAATAGAAGACTGTATGCCACATAAACACTAGTCATAGGAAAGCAACTGTGGCTATATTTAATCAGACAAAGTAAACTTTAGAGTAAAAAAATACTAAGTAAAAAGAGAGACATTGCATAATGACAACAGGTCAATGGAGGGATTAATCATGGGGTCGCACAATTTGATAGATGGGGGGTGAGGGAAATGGGAAGGATCTGACGTGAAAAACAATGGATTGCAATTGTAAATAAACTATTCTAAATTTTAAAAATACATAAAAGTGTAAATATATACCAACCAAATCCATTGTGACACCATTAATTTTAATTAACAGTAACCCTCCAACAGATTGCTGTAAATCTTTACAAGAGGACTATGTTCATCTTTCTACCACAGAGCAATTGGAAGATTTGAACTTCTGAACTTTATCTTAATCAACTACATGACCAAAACTCCTTAAGAAAATACGAGCTGCAAAATATGTGAAGCAAAATGTTATAAATGTAATAATGAGTCACATCCACAACTCGAATGTAAGTACATATCCTTCTCTTAAATTTCTATCAATCTCTTTCTTGTGGCTGCTGAGTTGAAATCAACTCACAGCCAACTCTCCATTGAGTTTCTGAGGCTAAAAATCACCCAGGAGGAGTGTGTCCATCTTTCCCCGTGGAGTTGCTGGTAAAATTGAATGGCCTTTGGGATAGTAGTGCAACTCCTTGAGGACTGTGCCTCTTTTAAACATGTTGTTGTTGTGTACCGTTGAGTCTGAATCAAGCCATAGCTGACCCTCCAGTGGGTTTTCAGAGGCAGTTAATCACACAGGAGGAGATTGCCCATCCTTTCCCACAGAGCAGCTGGTGGATTGGAACTGCATACTTTCGGGACTACAGTGCAGCTTCTTCTTATTATTTATTATTTTTTTTTACAATATACAATATTCTCTTTTTTAAAAAATTTTCTACTACTTTATTTACAAAATTCAAATACAAATTTGAACAAGTTCTTTCAATTTCCCTCACCCCCCCCACCCATCAAATTGTACAGTTCAATGATTAATACCCCCTTCCCCCTATACATCCACATACCTCTGATTCCAGCCTCTCCCACCCCTCCTGGATCCTTATACTCCTTCTACAATAATGGTCTTATACAATATTTATCCTTGTGGGACTGAGTTAGTTCACTCTGCATAATGCTTTCCAGTCCTTCCCAAGTTAGGTAATAATTTACAAAGTTATTGCTCCTGTGTGCTGCATAGTATTCCATTTTGTGAATGTACCATAATTTCTCAATCCATTCATTTGTGGTTGGACATTTGGGCTGTTTCCATGTTCTCGAGATGGTGAATAATGCTTCTATGAACATTGGTGTAAAATCTCAATTTGTGCCTCAGTTCTCATATTCTCAGGGTATGTTCCAAGTAGTGGAATCATATGGAATTTCTATGTTCAGCTTTTTGAGGAAGCACCAAACTGCCTTCCAGAATGGTTGCACCAATTTACAATCTCACAAACATCCTCTCCAACATCTATTACTTGCGCCCCCGGCCCGCTAGCTTTGAATTTTGGAGTTGGCAGAGGACCTCGCAGACACAGCGGATAGGGGGAGTGGTTTTGGACTGGGACACACTTCTGAACTTTGACCCGCGGCCTCCAGGTACCATGGTTCCCCCCACCCCAGATGTTTGCACCCCACCCTGCCTTCTTTGAGTTTTAGAGTTGGCAGAGTACCTCTCAATGGCATGGTTTTGGACTGGGACACACCTCTGGACGTTTGACCCAGGCCCCTGAGGTATCAAGGTTACTCCCGCCCCGGAGTTTGCCTCCCACCGCCAGCTATGAATTTTGGAGTTGGCAGAGGGCTTCCCAGATGCAGTGGAGAGAGGGAGTGGTTTTGACTGGGACAAACCTTTGGACCTTTGACCAGTACCCCCCAGACACCAAGGCTCCCTCTGCCCCAGAAGTTTGCACGCCCCCACAAGCTTTGAATTTTGGAGTTGGCAGAGGACCTCACAGTCACAGGGGAGAGGGAGTGGTTTTGGACTGGGACGCACTCTGGACCTTTGACCCGCGGCCTCCAGGTACCAAGGCTACCCCACCCCAGAAGTATGCCACCCCCTTGCCTGCTTTGTAATTTTGGAGTTGGCAGAGGACCTCACAGAAGCAGTGGAGAGAGGGAGTGGTTTTGGACTGGGACTTACCTCTGGATCTTTAACCCGTGCCCCCCAGGCCCCAAGGCTCCCCAGACCCTGGAAGTTTGTGCCCCTCTGCCAGGTTTGAATTTTGGAGTTGGAAGAGGACCTCGGATATGCAGTGGAGAGAGGGAGTGGTTTTGGACTGGAACCACTTCTGAACCTTTTCTCATGGCTTCCAGGTACCAAGGCTCCCCCCGCCCTGGAAGTTTGCACACTTCCCCCCTCTCCCCACCTGCTTTGTCATTTTGAACTTGGCAGAGGACCTCGCAGACACAGTGGACAGAGGGAGTGGTTTTGGACTGGGACACACTTCTGGACCTTTGACCAGTGTCCCCCAGGCACCAAAGCTCCTCCCGTCCCAGAATTTTGCTCCCCCTCGCCAGCTTTGAATTTTGGAGAGGACCTCACAGACCCAGTGGAAAGAGTGTGTGGTTTTGGACTGAGACACACCTCTGGACCTTTGACCTGCGCCCCCGAACCAGAAGTTTGAGCACCCCTCCAGCTTTGAATTTTGAAGTTGCAGAGGACCTTGCAGACACAATGGAAAGAGGGTTTGGTTTTGGAGTGTGACACAACTCTGGATATTTGACCCGAGCGCCCCAAGCACCAAGACTACCCCTGCCCCTGAAATTTGTGCTCCCCCACCTTTGAATTTTGGAGCTGGCATAGGACCTCGGAGATACAGTGGAGAGAGGCAGTGGTTTTGGACTGGGACACAACTCTGGATCTTTTACCCGAGCGCCCTAAGCACAAAGCTCCCCCTGCCCCAGAAATTTGCGCCCACCACTTCCTTTGAATTTTGGAGTTGGCAGAGGACCTCGGAGACGCAGTGGAGGGAGGCAGTATTTTGGACTGGGACACACCTCTGGACCTTTGACCCGTACCCCCCAGGTACCAAGGCTTGACCCACCTTGAAGCTTGCACCCCCTCACCTGCTCTGAATTTTGGGGTTGTCAGAGGATCTCGCAGACCCAGTGTAGAGTTCGAGTGGTTTTGGACTGGGACACACCTCTGGATGTTTGACCCACGCCCCAGGCACCAAGGCTCCCCTCCTCCCCCTCCCCGCCCTGGAAGTGTTCGCCTCCCGGCAAACTCTGAATTTTAGAGTTGGCAGAGAACCTCCCAGACGAAGTGGAGAGAGGTAGTGGTTTTGGACTGGGACACACCTCTGGACCTTTAACCCGTGCCCCCCAGGTACCAAAGCTCCTCCCCCCACACCCCAGAAGTTTGCACCCCTGCCAGCTTTGAAATTGGAGTTGGCTGAGGACCTCGCTGATGCAGTGGAGAGAGGGAGTGGTTTTGGACTGGGACACATCTCTGGAACTTTGATATGTGCCCCCACGTACCAAGGATTCCCCTACCCCAGTATTTGGCACCACCCCACTACCTCCCGCCAACTTCGAATATTGGAGTTGGCAGAGGACCTCGCAGACACAGTGGAGAGAAGGAGGGGTTTTGGACTGGGACACACTCTGGACCTGTGACCCATGCCAGCACCATACCAAAAATCCCCCCCCCGCCCCGGAAGGATACGCCCCCGCCTCCCCCAGCTTTGAATTTTGGAGTTGGCAGAGGACCTCACAGATGCAGTGGAGAGAGGGAATGGTTTTGGACTGGGACACACCTCTGGATCTTTGATCTGCACTGTCCAGGTACCAAGACTCCCCCCACCCATCTGAAGTTTGCGCCCCCCTGCCAGATTTGAATTTTGGAGTTTGCAGGGGATCTTGCAGAGGCAGTGGACCGGGAGTGGTTTTGGACTGGAACACACCACTGGAACTTTGACCCGTCCCCCCCCCAGGCACCAAGGCTCCCCCACACACGCCAAAGACTGCGCCTCAGCACCAGCTTTGAATTTTGGAGGTGGCAGAGGACCTTGCAGATGCAGTGGAGAGAGGAAGTGGTTTTGGACAGGGACACACTTCTGGACCTTTGACCCTTGTGCTCCTGGTACCAAGGCTCCCGCCCCCGGAGTTTGTGCCTCCTCGCAGCTTTGAATCTTGGAGTCAGCAGAGGACCTCACAGACCCAGGGGAGAGAGGGAGTGGTTTTGGGCTGGGACACACCTCTGGACCTTTGACCTATGCCTCGCAGGTGCCAAGGCTGCCCCTGTCCCGGAAATTTGCGCTCCCCCTCCAGGGTTGAATTTTGTGGTTGGCAGAGAACCTGGAAGACACAGTGGACAGAGGGAGTGGTTTTGGACTGGGACACACCTCTGGAACTTTGATCTGTGCTTCGCATGTAACAAGGCTCCCTCCACTCTGGAAGATTGCGCCCCCTCGCCAACTTTGAATTTTGGAGTTGACAGAGGAACTCTAGGATGCAGTGGAGAGAGGGAGTGGTTTTGGACTGGGACACACCTCTGGACCTTTGACCCGTACCCCCCAGGTACCAAGGCTTGACCCACCTTGAAGCTTGCACCCCCTCACCTGCTCTGAATTTTGGAGTTGTCAGAGGACCTCGCAGATGCAGTGGAGAGAGGGAGTGGTTTTGGACTGGGACACACTCTGGACCTTTGACCCTCATCAGCCCTGTACTCCTCCCACCCCAGCATTTACGCCCCACAGCCAGCTATGAATTTTAGAGTTGGTAGAGGACCTCGCAGATGCAGGGGAGAGAGGGAGTGGTTTTGGACTATGACACACCTCTGGACCTTTGACCCGTGCTCCCCAGATACCAAGGGTCCCCTTGCCCCAGAAGTTTGCGTCCCCCCCTCTCCCGCCAGTTTTGAATTTTTGAGTTGTCAGAGGACCTCGCAGATGCAGTGGAGAGAGGGAGTGATTTTGGACTGGGGCACACCTCTGGAACTTTGAATGGCACTCCCCACATACCAAGACTCCCCCCTGCCCATACAGTTTGCACCCCACCGCCAGCATTGAATTCTGTACTTCGCAGAGGGCCTTGTCAACCAAGTGGAGGGAGGGAGTGATTTTGGATGGACCTTTGACCCGTGCCCCCAAATACCAAGGCTCCCCCCACCCCAGAAGGTTGCGCCCTCCCCGTCAGCTTTGAATTTTGGAATTGGCAGAGGACCTCGCAGATGCAGTGGAGTGAAGTAGTGGTTTTGGACTGGACACACCTCTGGAATTGTCGGCACCCCCCCACGTACCAAGGCACCCTCTGCCCTGGAAGTTTGCGTGGCCCCCCACCCAAGCCAGCTTTGAATTTTTGAGTTGGCAGAGGACCTCGCTGATGCAGTGGAGGTAGGGAGTGGTTTTGGACTGGGTCACAACTCTGGACCTTTGTCCTCGCCCCCCTGGCACCAAAGTCCCCCCCCGAAGTTTGCACCCTCCCACCAGCTTTGAATTTTGGAGTTGGCCGGGAACTTCGCAGACACAGTGGAGAGAGGGAGTGGTTTTGTACTGGGACACACCTCTGGACTTTTGACCTGCTCCCCCCAGGTACCAAGATTCCCCACACACTGGAAGTTTGCAACCCCACACCAGCTTGGAATTTTGGGGCCCTTAGGCCTGGAATTTAAAAAACAAAAACAAAAACAAACATAGACCAAATTATAGCATTTATCAACCTACCCTGAAAACGTTTCTAACATTGAAGATTTAGTTTCTTTGGAATACAAACTGCTGTTTGGTCTGACCTCGCTGGTCCCACTAACTCAAGCAACAGGGAGGTCCTCGGCATCTCAATAGAGGAGCAGTGGCGTCCAACCAAGAACCAGCTATCTCCTCAGTTTTTAAAAACTCTTCCATGTCAATGTCTCAAAAGAAGCAGGGCACCTCACTCACCAAGCAAGCCCAAAACAAGATATTTCCACCAAAAAATGACACAGTAGCAATGGATTTCATGAAGCCAGAAAGTCTGATGGAACTCTCTGACACAGAATTAAGAGGGAAAAAAAAGATTGAATATTTTCAATGGATGAGAAACAAAGTTGAAGAATTACAGGACACTACAGTAAAAAATCAGGAGGAGATTAAAAAAAATCCAAAACAATGCAGAGAAAACAAATGAGGCATTAGAGGCATTGGAAAAACAAGAAACCGTGATCCAAAATATGAAATCTAAGGTTTCTGATGCTGTCAACATGATGGAGGGACATAAAAATAGAGGTGAAGAGATGGAAAACAGAATCAGTGAAATAGAAGATAGAATTGTCACCACAGATGACCGAGAAAAAAGAAGAATCAAAAAAGAAGGAAACAGAAAAAAACTTAAGAATAATGTGGGATACTATTAAAAGAAATAACATTCACATCATTGGAATCACAGAATGGGAAGAAGCAAATAAAGGCACTGAAAAAGTTGTGGAAGAATTACTAGAGGAAAACTTTCCAAGCATAATGAAGAATGAGAGAATATATATTCAAGAAGCTGAGTGAACACCAAACACCATCTAGAATAGACCCTAAAAGAAAAACACCAAGTCATATCATTGTCAATTTTGCTACAACCAAAGCTTATCTCCTTATGAGAGAATACTAAAAGCAATGAGAGAGAAACAAAGAGTAATCTATAAGGGATAACAGATAAGACTACGTGCTGATTTCTCAGTGGAAACCCTGTGAGCAAAAAGAGAATGGAGTGGCATATATCAAACACTCAAAGAACACAACTTTCAACCAAGAATCCTGTACCCAGCAAAACTGTCCACCAAATATGAAGGAGAGATCAAAATATTCCCAGAAATACAGAACCTAAGGGAGTTTGTAAAAACAAGACCAGCCTTACAGGAAACACTGAGAGACGTCCTTCATACAGAGATGCCACAGAAAACAGGATGGACCAAAGTAACTAGGAACAACGCCAAAAAGAATTGAACAAAATGAGAGCAATAAAACTTTACCTCTCAATAATTACTACGAATGTGAATGGTTTAAATGCTCCAGTGAAGATGAAAAGAGTTGTTGTTGTTGTTGTTGTTGTGTGCCGTCGAGTCATTTTCGACTCATAGCGACCCTATGCACAACAGCCCTAAGCCCTGCTCTATCCTGCGCCAACCGCACTGCCTCTGACACACCCATCCCGATTACCCCAGTCACTGAATCAATCCATCTCATAGAGGGTCTTCCCCTCCT
>NW_006400220.1:383914-384511 GCF_000299155.1 Elephantulus edwardii | reverse complement strand
TAAGCTTTCTTGGCTTCTGTGATTCCAAACACGTCAACTGCTGACATTTTTTTCCCTTTTGACCAATGTCTCTTAACTTTAGTTTTACTGCCTCCAAGGGATGGTGACGTGTCCTGTAGAACTCCTGTGTAGATTCCCTTCTCCGGCCAGTTTTGCCTGGTTACCTGAAAGAAGCCTCTTTGCTGTTATCCGAGGTGACCTTCCCCAGTGCGCAGCTTCCCGTCTTCCCTTCTCCAGCCAGTTTTGCCTGTTTACCTGAAAGAAGCCTCTTTGCTGTTATCTGAGG
Organism: Elephantulus edwardii; assembly: GCF_000299155.1. NCBI lineage: Eukaryota > Metazoa > Chordata > Mammalia > Macroscelidea > Macroscelididae > Elephantulus > Elephantulus edwardii. The sequence goes on along the minus strand of NW_006400220.1, from coordinate 384,225 downwards.
TGCCCTTCCTCAGCGCGCAGCCTCGTTGCTGTTATCCGAGGTGACCTTCCCCAGTGCGCAGCCTCTTTGCTGTTATCCGAGCTGAGCTTCCCCAGTGCGCAGCTTCCCGTCTTCCTTTCTCCGGCCGGTTTTTCCTGGTTACCTGAAAGAAGCCTCTTTGCTTCTTTTCAGGTAACCAGAAAAAGAGCAGCAGATTGGATAAAAACCCAAAATCCATCAATATGCTGCCTACAAGAGACACATCTGAAAAATGAAGATAAAGAAAGACTAAAAATTTAAGGATGGGACAAAATATACCAAGCAAATGGCAA
>NW_006400220.1:377465-382419 GCF_000299155.1 Elephantulus edwardii | reverse complement strand
AATGCACAACCTACCTAAACTGACACAAACCAAAATTGAACATCTGAACAGACCCATTACAAAAGAAGAATTGAAAAAGTACATCTTCCAACCAAAAAAAGCCCTGGACCAGATGGTTTTACAAGTGAATTTTATCAAACACTCAGAGAAGAACTGTCACCAATTCTACATAAACTATTTCAGAAAATAGAAGAAGATGGAATTCTCCCAGACGCATTCTATGAAGCGAACATATCCTTGATACCAAAGCCTGGAAAGGACACCACCAATATAGAAAACTATAGGCCAATATCTCTTATGAACATAGATGCAAAAATCCTGAATAAAATATTGGACAACAGAATCCCTCAATACAGCAAAGAAATAATCCATCATGACCAAGTGGGATTCGTAACAGGTATGCAAGGATGGTTCAATATAAGAAAAACAATTAATGTAATTCATTAAATTAACAAAGCCAAGGAAAAGAACCACAAGATCCTATCAATTGAAGCAGAAAAGGCCTTTGACAAAATCCAACACCCTTTTCTGATTAAAACACTCAACAAAATAGGATTAGAGGGGAATTTCTTCAATATAGTAAAACGTATTTATGAACACCCGAGAACTAACATTGTTGTCAATGGAGAGAGGTTAAAGGCATTCCCTTTAAGAACAGGAACTAGGCAAGGATGCCCATTATCACCTCTCTTATTCTATACTGTATTTGAAGTCTTAGCTATAGTAATAAGACAAGAGAAATACATAAGACATATCCAAATTGGCAAACTTATCTCTCTATGCAGATGATATGATAGTATACTTAGAAAACCCTAAAGACTCAGCAAGAAAACTATTGGACAGAGTTGACCAAGTCAGCAAAGTAGGAGGATACAAGATCAACAGACAAATCAGTTGGATTTCTCTACAGTGACAAAGAGAATACAGAGCTGGAGCTAAGGAAAAACAATACCTTTCACAATAGCTAATCAAAAGATAAAATATTTGGGAGTAAATATAACTAGAAGCACAAAGGATCTATTCAATGAAAATTACAAAACATTACTAAAAGAAACAAAAAAAAGACCTGGAGAAGTGGAAGAATATCCCTTGCTCATGGATAGGAAGACTCAATGTTGTGAAAATGGCAATACTACCAAAGGCAATTTACACGTTCAATGCAATCCCAATACAAATACCAATCCCATTCTTCAACAAGATGGAAAAGGCAATTTCCAGCTTCATTTGAAATGAAAAGAAGTCCCGAATAAGCAAATCACTCATTAAAAATAGAAAAAAATGTAGGAGGCATCTCACTCCCTGATTTAAAAACCTGCTACACTGCTGTGTAGTTAAGACAGCATGATACTGGTACAATGACAGACGTAGATCAATGGGATATAATTGAGAACCCAGAAATCATCCCATCTATTTATGGTCAGCTGATTTTTGACAACAAGATGAAATCAGTTAAGTGGGGAAACGGTAGCCTTTTTAACAAATGGTGTTGGCAGAATTGGAAAACTATCTGCAGAAGACTTACACAAGATCTACATCTCACTCCAGATATAAAAATGAACTCATAGTGGTTCATGGACCTAGGACTAAAACCAAGGACTAGAAACTTCATTAAAAAAAGCTTGGAAGAACTTTATTAGTCCTAATCCTCAACATAAACAGTCTCCCAAGTATCCTGAAAAATCTACAGTCAGGAAAAGATAAAGTAGATGAATGGGACCTTCTAAGAATCAAATCCCTATGCACATCCAAAAACTCCACCAGCGTAAAAAGGGAAGCCACACACTGGGAGAAAGTGTTTGGTAATGACATGTCAGGTAAGGGACTTATGTCTAGAATTTATAAAATACTTGAGCATCACAACAAAATAAAGGTAAATAATGCAATGGAAAAATGGGCACAGGATATGAACAGACACTTCACCAAAGAAGACATTCAGATGGCCGACAAACACATGAAGAAATGTTCAAAATCCCTAGCTCGAAGAGAGATGCAAATTACGACTACTTTAAGATATCATCTCACCCCAGTAAAACTAGCAAAATTTAACAGAACAGCAAGCAACAAATGCTGACGAGGTTGTGGAGAGACTGGAACCCTTATTCACTGTTGGTGGGAGTGTAAAATGTTGCAACCTCTGTGGAAAGCGGTGTGGTGCTTTCTCAAAAAGTTGCAAATAGAAATATCATTTGACCCAGCAATTCCACTACTGGAAATATACCCTTAAAAAACCATAACTGCCACCGAAACAGATATATGCACACCTATGTAAAGAGAGGAAAACAACCCAAGTGCCCATCAACAAACAAATGGATAGAGAAGCTTGGTATATTTATTCACACAATAGAATACTATGCTGCATTGAAAAACAAGTAACTAATTAATTATTATACAAAATGGGTGACCCTGGAGGACATTATGCTGATTGAAATATCTCAGACACAAAAGGACAAATACTGTTTGGTGCCAGTGTTGTAGAATGAGACTGACATCAGGGTGGGGGTAAGACTGAGATAAACTGGATAAATTATGTATACTGCATTGAAGCTGATGAGGAAGAGAACAGTTTAAAAGTAATATATTTTAGGGCATTATGATTATCATAAGAGTTCAGAACCAGGGTTGCAGAGTGGAGTATACTGGTGAGGGGGGTTTGCAGGGGGATTGTATACCAGTGAAGGAGTTTTTCTTTTACTTTTCAAGGAGAACAGCGAACTGGGGCTGGGGCAGCAATAAAAGTGCAACAATGAATGAATGGAAACCCAAAATCTTTGTAAATGTTTCTTGACATTAATAATAAAAAAGAGACAAATTGCACTGGAAAACTCTGCTGTCAGGGACCTCTTCAGAGTACTAAGAAGCAACGGTGTCAATGTAGATACTAAGGTGTGCCTCTGACCCAGGCCATGTTCTTCATAATTACTTGTTATGCATCAGAGAGCTGGACAATGACTAAGGATGACAGAAAAAGAATTCAGTTGTGGTGCTGGAGAAGAGTCTTGAACATACCATGGATCACCAAGAAAACAAACAGGTCTGTTTTGGAGAGGGTAAAAAATTTCTCCTTGGAGGTTAGGACTTTGAAGCTTTGTCTCACATACTTTGGGCATGTAGTCAGGAAGGACTTGTCGTTGGAGAAGGACATCATGCTCAGAAGGGTGAAGGGACAGTGGAAGAGAGAAAGACCCCAGATGAGATGGATTGAAACAGTAACTGGGGCAATGGGGGTAGGTGCGTTGGGGTCAGTGAGACTGGCTCAAGACAGGACAGGCTTCAGAGCAGTTGTCACTATGAGTCGCTATGAGTCACAGGCAACTCGACGGTGCATAACAACAACTTTAGTTTTAATTTACTCTTGTGACTTTTTGAAAATATATATTTTTCTTACATCTAAGCCTGCATAAGTTCAGCACCTGCTGTGCCAGCCTATAATGGGACCTGTCTCCTCTATGCTTTTTCTAGAGGTTTCTCTAACTGAAATTTTGTTTTACATCCTGGTTTCTTTAGTGTGTCTGTGTATATATTCCATTCACTCCATTTTCTGGGGTCTCTTGCATTCTTTCCTAGAGGCTTTTGCTTCATCCTTCTTTATCCTCTTCCCTTACAGGAACATTGGGTGCCCCTTAGCAGTTGGTATGTAAGTATAAACCTCCAACTCAGATTGAGCTGACTCAATATCACCTTTAAGTAATATTAGGTCACCACAGAACTGTGGATCAGGACTCTCCACTCACTTCATGCTCAGAACATGTCTCCTTCATACGTACAACCTTTGGGATGTTCCCAAGAGAATACGCAGCACCCCTCGCAGTTTTCCCTTGCCTTGGTCCTGCCACCAAGAGAATATTCCTCACTTTGGTCCATACTTGGAGTTGTCTGGTTGCCTGTGGAGCTTGTTTTAGGCCTTTTACCCACATTGAGGAAAGTCTGGATCTATTTTCATCTTTGGGAGGCTTCAGCCACTCCCACTCAAGAGCTGCTGCAACAAGGCAAGGCCACAAGACACATCTTCCTCAGGGTAGAAGACTAAAACCTATTACCAAAGGGAATATTCTATCTTAGATGAACAACTAAATTGTCAGAAATATGGCTCAATGTAGCAACAGAAAAGAAAAATCTCAGGAAGGAAAGAAAAATATTAGTTTTGCTTCCCAGGAGGGATGCTATATGGCTTTTATTACAGCTGATAAGCATACCAGGTGGGCAGTCTGCCTGGGTTTTTATTCCTAATGTAAAAGCTAAAACTGTGCCTCAATCCATTAGCCAAGAGTCTCGATCTAACAGTCTTATTCCTTCCCTGCTGATTAATTTAATTTGGGCTTGGAAGGAGGGAGGGGGGTTCAAAGGAGGAGGCTCAGAGATTCTGCCTTAAGGTGTTTGTAATGTTTGGAATATCTTTGTCTCTGTGGATGTTATCATTCCCAGGACTAGTGTGTTTTTGTTGGCTTTTTTTTTTTTTTTAGTAATTATTTTGTTGTTGTTGTTGCTCTTTTTTTAAATTAAATTTTATTCATTTTAATGAACAATTACAGATATTTTAGATTTCCATTCATTCACTGTTGCACTATTTTCTCTAGCCCCCCTGCCCCAGTTCGTTCCTCTTTTTCCCCCCTTGAAAGTCTTTTTTAATTTTCCCATTGCCACAGTGCTTGTCAAAAACCAGTTCTGATTCATCTCCTTTGTCAGTGTGTCTTTTGCCATTCCCTATCACTCCTCCCTGAGAGATATTTTACCCTGATTCATAAGGAAAAGGGGATGGCGTATTCTCTTAGGTACTTCCTGCTGAAAAGGGACGCTGTAGGTTTCAGGGTGAAGATCTTCTCTCACTACTCTAATGGGCCCCTTTGGCAATAGGAAACACATAGACTATTGTGGAGATTGATTTTGGAATGTAGATGCACTGTTATCAATTGTGCTTAGCCATACATGTTCATATCCTTGAAGATGTATCATGGAA
>NW_006400220.1:365961-377360 GCF_000299155.1 Elephantulus edwardii | reverse complement strand
AAATCAAGTTACAGAGGGAAGGTAGTTCTTAAAATAAAAGGCTTATTGACTAGCACTCTGTCTATTCTAATATAAAGGTTAGGAACCACAAGATGTAGACCAGGACTAGTTTTGCATGACTGGTTCAGAAGAGCACAAGTACAGTCAGGTTTCTTTAAGGAGAATTTTTATTCCTCCTACTTCAGATTTAAATGCCATCTTGTGACTTTCTTTTTTTGTTTTTTCTTTTAAAGAGAAGATAGATATATGTGTGTGGAGTGGATCTCCATGGATATAGAAGAGGCTGACACTGCCAAAGGTGACATACCTGGGTGCTGAGCCCTGAGTGAGCATGGAGCCAATCTTTATGGGCATCAAGGAGGGCAGCCCTACCACAAGTCAGTGCTGCTGGGGTGAGCCCTGGCAGGGTCTAGAGCAGATACCCATTAACAAGGGCAGCCCCAACACAGGATTGTGCAACTGGGTCCTGAGTCCTGGGGATGCCTGAAGCATATCTCAACTGGCATCTCTAGGGTGGCCCAGCTATAGGCTGGTTCAGCTGATTCTTTAGGCCTAGATGGGCCTGGATCAGATTTCCATGGGCATCAACGAGGTCAGTCCCATCACAAGCTGACAAAGCTGGATCTTGAGCCCTGGGTGATCCTGGAGTATCCATAACCCTATCTCATGGGCCATGGGCCTCAGTTGGAGTAGAAAAGGATGTCTTGAATCATGATATTTGTATGTCTGATTGTCTTTATGGTTTGTTGTTAGTGGCGCACTACCTATCTGTTGGTTCCTTATGTCAGGGAAGGATGACCAATCTCCTCCCATTTGATTAACTGCCTCTGAAAATCTGCTGGAGGGTCAGCTATGTGTTGGTTCTGACTTGATGTTATACAACAAACCTCTCCAAAGTACTGAAGAGCAATGGTGTCTCTCTGGAGACTAAAGTGCGTCTGATACAGGCCATGGTCTTCGCAATCACTTGTTATGCATCTTATACTTGGACCAGGAGGAAGTCGTCAGAACAGAGCAAGGGAACACTGTATGGTTCAAAATTGGGAAGGGCGTATGCCAGAGATGCATCCTATCTCTATACCTTTTCAACCTATATGCAGAACAGATTATGCGGGAGGCTGGGCTCTATGAGGAGAAATGTGGGGTCAAGATTGGTGGACGACTTATCAACAATCTGCGTTATGCGGATGACACAACTCTGCTTGCTGAAACTGAAGAGGACCTGAAGTGCCTGCTGCAGAGCGTCAAGGACTGCAGCCTACAATATGGATTGAGGCTTAATGTCAAGAAGACAAAGATTCTCACCACTGGACCAATTGGCAGCATCAGGATGGATGGTGAAGAGATTGAGATTGTACACAGCTTTAGTTTGCTTGGCTCCATAGTCAACAGTCTTGGCACCAGCAGCCAGGAAATTAAAAGGTGCATTGCCATGGGAAAGTCTGCTGTTAGGGACCTCTCCAAAGTACTGAAGAGCAATGGTGTCTCTCTGGAGACTAAGGTGCGTCTGATACAGGCCATGGTCTTCTCAATCACTTGTTATGCATCAGAGAGTTGGACAATGACCAGGGAGGATAGAAGGAGAATTGATGCCTTTGAGCTGTGGTGCTGGAGAAGAGTATTGAGAATACCATGGACTGCTAGGAAAACAAACAGATTTGTCCTGGAAAGGGTTAAACCGGGTGGCTCCTTGGAGACAAGGATTCTGAGGCTCCATCTAACATACTTTGGACATGTTGTGAGGAGAGACCGGTCCTTGGAGAGGGACATCATGCTTGGGAGGGTGGAGGGACGGCGCAGGAGAGGAAGGCCCTCTATGAGGTGGATTGATTCAGTGACTGGGATAATTGGGATGGGAGTGTCAGAGACAGTGCGATTGGCACAGGACAGAGCGGAGTTTAGGGCTGTTGTACATAGGGTCGCTATGAGTCGCAAGCGACTCGATGGCACATAACAACAACAACAACAACAACAACAACAACTTTATAGCTGGGTGTGTATATGCTTGCTTGATTACTGTTTGCTAATCAGCACAGTACTTGTGTCATTCCACTCTACTGGTGTAGCTTCTGGAATTCTGTGATTCTGAACGTTGTACCACAGGTGTGTTAAATGCCACCTGTGGTGGATAGGTTTCAGTGGTGTTCCTAGATTAAGACAGACTAGGAAGTAGAACTGGACATCCACTTCCAAAATAAGAAGCTTTCCGAAAACTGTGAATAACAGAGAACCTCTAATAATTGGAACATGAAATATAGGAAACCTGTAAGTTGTCAAAATGAAATGGAATGCATGTATATCTATATTCTAGGCATTAGTGAAATGAAATGGACTGGCGTAGACCACTTTGAATCAATCATATGATCTACTATGCCAGGAATGAAAAACTAGGGAAGGATGGTGTTGCATTCTCCTTACCACTAGGCCAATTGGCAACATCATGATAGACAGAGAAAGTATTGAAACTGCCAGTGATTTCATCTTGCTTGGATACACTATCAACACCTTTGATACCAGTATTCAGGAAATCAGGAGACATATTGCTAGGGGCAAGTCTACTATCAGAGACCTCTCTAAAACACTGAAAAGCAGTGATATAAATTTGAAGACTAATGTGTGCCTGATTTGGGTCTTTCCAATTACCTGCTATGCATCTAAGAACTGAAAAATGAATAAGGGTGATAGAAGACTTGATGCCTTTGAATTATGGTGTTGGAGAAGAGTGCTGAATATATCCCATGGACTGTCAAAATAACAAACAGATATATCTTGGAAAAATGCAACCAGAGTGTTCCTTGGAGGCAAGGATGGTGAAGCTTCATCTTTCATACTTTAGATATGTTGTTAGAAGAGGCTATTCCTTGGAAAAGGATATCATGTTGGAAAGGTCAGTGAAAGAGAGGAAGATCCTTGATAATATAAATTGACACAGGGACTGAAGCAGTGGGCTCAAATATGTCAGAGATGATAAGGATGCCACAAGATAGGACATGGTTAAGGTTCTCTTGTTCATAGGATTAAATGGTCATATTTTCTGACTTCTATCAATTTCTGCTCCAGGTAAAGAGATATCAGATGCTAAATATCTTTGGGTATACCTGTCTTTTCTGATTTTAGGATAGCAGTTTTCCCAGTTCTCTCCAGTAAGCCTAAGAAAAGTTATCAATTTTCAGATTGTTTTGGTTTCTTGTTGAATGGATAAGACTGATGTCTTCCAAATTCTTTACATGTTTATATTATCTTATAATGCTCTTATTTAGTGCAAACATAAAGATTATATTCCAATATAATTAAATTATTATTCTCCTTTATATGTTTTTAGAATCAGCTTGTACTAGGTAGGTTTGTTAGAACTTGCTTTATTAGTCATAATTTTTAATTCTTGGAGAGAGTAGGAGTTTTTTGTTTTCTTTAGATAAAAGCTTACAGAATAAATGAATTTTTTCTTTTAACAATATAAACACATTTTGTTTTGTCACATTTGTTTCAACCCCTTCCTGGGGTTCCAATTCCTTCCTGGGTTCCCTGTTTTTATTTGCCTTTCTTTCCTTCCCTCTGAGCTTTGTTTTTAGGCAGATGCTATCATTTGGTCTCATGTGGTTTATTATTCTGAGAAGTATGCTTGTCACAAATGTTATCAATGTTATATGCCTGTCTATTGTTTGGCTGAAAGGTGATACCCAGGAGTGGTTTCAGTGTCACACTTATAGTATTTCATCAGCCCTGTAAGTCTGGTCTTTTTATAATTTTCAATTTTGTTCCGTATTTTTCTCCCATTCTTCCCAGGATGGACCTGAGTGATAGCTGAGCACTATAGCAAAGGTTTGTATGATCCTTTGAGCCTTTTCTTTTGTTTGCTCTGAAAGGGAAAGACCAAATTAGCATCTTAGATGATTGCTTGGAAACTTTTAATTAAGACCCTTATTGCTATTTATCAAAAATGGATGTAGTACATTGTCTTTGTGGACTTTGTCATGCCAATTGACTTTAAAGTCCTGCATGAATATGGTCCTGAACTTCCAAGCCCAGTGACTCATTTTCTCAAGGTATTTATTTGGGGCTAAGTTTTCCAAACTTTGCCCTTTTTGTAACTAAGGTGCACCTGATTAAGACCATGGTCTTTTCAGTCACTTGATAGGCTTCTGAGAGCTGTACAATTAATAAAGATGACAGAATTGATGCATTTGAGCTGTGGTGGTGGAAAAAAAAGATAATGAATAGCACATCGACTGCCAAAAGAACGGACAAGTATACCTTGGAAAAAGGGCAGCCAGAATGCCCCTTTGAGACAAAGGTGGCAAAACTTCTTTTCACATATTTTGAGTATGTTGCTAGGATACACTCTTCCTTGGAACATTATATCATGCTTGGAAAGGTGGAAGGACATCAAAAAAGAGGAAGACCCACAATGAGCTAGATTGTCACAGTGACTGCAACAATGGGCTCAAGTGTATCAGCGATGGTGAGGATGGCACATGATAGGACACGATTCAAGTCTGTTGTTCATAGGTCACTATGAATTGTACTTGACTCGATGGCACCTAACAACAACATACTCTGCTATATGTGCATGGATATAGTTGCAGCATATGCAAAACATATGTATCCTTTGCAAACTCATGTTTGAAGTCCTGTTCCACTTCCCACTACTATTCAGCTTGCATGTCTTCCTGTCTATCTACTCATCAATTTGACTCACCGCATTGAATCAGAACCAAGTCAGCTGATCCTTCAATGGGTTTTCAGAAACTGTAAATAACATGGGAGGAGACTGCTCACCTACAAGGATAAACCAGTGGAGCAGCTGGTAAATTTTAACTGCCAGAGACCACCGCCTTTGGGTTAGTAAAAAGAAAGTTCAGAATGAATCTCAATTTATATCATAAAATATAGTAAAAATTATATAGAAACTTTGCACTGGTGAAAATCCTCTGAACCTTGAAAAGCCTTATTTAAGTGAAAGTTATGTCTGGAAAGATAAGTAACTAGCAACTCTGTTCACTTGTCACATTTGTGGGCAAATGGACAGCCTCTGTCATCATGGAAAAGAAGATAACTGTAGCAACTAGGTTAGAACCAGCCTGAACCTGCACTGTGTTAAAGAATAAAGGTTTTGTTTCAGTAAAGATATAAATTGTTTTTCAGTAACAGAAAAAGTCCTTAACTCTGGGTACCAAATGATGTAATGAGAATTGTGTCTTTAAATACCGTTTGAGCATGTGAAAAGGAGAGGTAGATCTTTGTGGCATGATCCCACTGCCAACCCAGGCCTCATAGTAAAAGTATGAATTAAAAAAGGAATTTTGCCTATTCACTAACTCACAATTATGAGCAAGATCAAAGCTCCACATCCACTGATTATTGTTATTACTGTTATTACAAGATTTGGATGTTGCTATGAGTTGTACTCAACCTGATGGCACCTAATAACATAATAAATAATGATATATGTCTTTACCTTTGTTGCTTTTAACTCATGTGCATCTTTTAGTGTCTTTGGTCACATTACGCTGATCTTTTCCTTATTCTATATTGACTTCCCCTTCATCTAAGTTAATGCATGTCAATCCATTGGAGAGTCAGCTATAAATTGGTTCTGATTTTAGTGCAGAACAACAACAACTCTCTAGTTAATGATTTTCTTTTTCTTCATACCTTCTTCTCCAAAACTTGGTCACCATCAAAGAATGTTTCTTTCTGTGTGTAACTATTTTTATGTTGTATAATATTGGACTGAACAACATTTGTCCTTTTGTGATTTACTTATTTCATGTGGAATCTTGTCCTCCAGGTTCATCCATGTTATGAGGTGTTTCCAGATTCACTGTTATTGTTTAACATTGCATAGTATTCCATTTTGTGTATGTTCCAGTTTGTTTATTCATTAATCTATTGATTGACACTTAGATTGTTTCCATCTTTTTTTGCTATTATAAAAATGTTGTGATGAACATGAATGTGCATATTCTTCTCCCAGCTCTCAATTAGGATATATATCTAAGTAGTAAGATTGTTGAATCATATGGTATTTCTATTTCCAACTTTTTAATTTTATGTTACCACACATGTGTGAAGTAGTTGGATTCTGGAAGGTGAGTTCTCTTGTTTTGTTTGAACATCTGATGTGAACTGTTTAGATGTTTGTGTTTTTTTTTTTTTGCGCACAATCATGTGTGAGCTGACTGGATTTGCTAGATTTAGCTAACAATGAGCTGTGGGCTGGAAACCTCTTGTTTAGAATCAATCAGTACCTGGTGGGTGGGCCTTTGTATTTAAAAGTTGGTTGGGCCTTTGGTCCTGTGGCCCTCAGCTCTTGGTCCTGGTGTTTATTGTGTTTGGGATGAACATTCTTCTAAGTGCTACAGCACTGGCCTGTCAGTTTGCTGTACTGAGGTAAGTAGGAGTTGTAATGTTGAACATTGTGCCACTGATGTGTCAAATGTCATAATGGTTACCCACGGTGGACAGTGTTTGGTGGAGCTCCCAGGTTAAGACAGGCTTGGAAGCAGGAGTAGCATCCACTTCCTAAACAGCATGCCTCTGGAAACACTATCAACTTCGAGAAATTATGATAGTTATAGAACAGGATTCAGGTCTTTTGTACATAGGATTGCTATGAGTCATGATCAACTAAATGGTTCTTACCAACAACAACAACATGCAACAAAACCTTTATTAACATTTTTAACAAGTTCAGCTATTACAGAAACTGGTAATTTCTAAAATTGAGATAAAAGTCAGAGCAATGCCATCATTGGGCACTTTAAATGCAAGACTAAATAGCTAACAGCTACCCCTCAGACTAAGAACAAGGTGAAGAGTTGACTCCTTTTGGATGTTGTAGTCAGAAATAGTGTTTGCTTGCTTGCAAAGATGAGTCTTTGCTGGTCAGGTGAATGCCCTCCTTATCCTGGATCTTGCCATTCATATTCTTGATGATGTTGCTGGGCTCCACCTCCAGAGTAATGGTCTTACCAGTTAGGATCTTTACAAAGATTTGCATTTTGACCTGTTGGTGATATGTGAAATAACACCAACCATGTCAAACAGCCCCTCACAAGGAAGAACACTCAGCAGTGCTAGTTGCTTCTGAGTGCCTATTTCCAACTTTTTAAGGAAGCACTCTATAGTTTCCCACCAGCAGTGTATATCATCCATCCTTATCATCCTCAACACATTCTAATATCACCACATCTTCACCAGTATTTAGTGTTTTCTATTTTTTTAACTTTGTTATTATTGCTAAAGTGAAATTATTGTAACAGATGAAAATTGAACAATATGAAATCAATTCAAAATAGCAAAGCTCAAAAAATTAGAAATCTTGCTCAAATGCTGTTGAAGATGTGGAGAGATTAGAACCCTCATAGTTTGTTAGTGGGATTGTAAAATGCTACAGCCAGTGTGGAGAACTGCATGGTGGACCTCCAGTGACATTGTCCATAGGGAGTAGCACCATTAGCCTTACAGAGGCTGGTTTGAATCCATCAGCAGCTCCTCAGGAGAAAGATAGGCAAACTTCTGTGATTTGATTTACAGCCTCTGGAAAATCGTTGGAGAGTCAGTTATGAGTTAATTTAATTCCGTGCCATAGAGTTCGAGTTTTCTTTTGAATGATTAGTTAGAGAATGGTTCAACTTCATCTCACATATTTTGAGGATGTTGTCAGAAGACATCAGTCCTTGGAAAAAGGCATCATGTAGGAAAAGCAGAGGGTCAGTGAAAGAAAGATCCTCAAGGAGTGACTACAACAATGAACTTGGGCATTAGAGATCATTAAGATGGTGTAGAACAGGACAAGGTTTCCATTTGCTCTTAATAGGGTCCCTATGAGCTGTAGTTGACAAAAATGACTAAAGATTTTTGTTGTTTTTAAGTGTCTTCAAGTCGTGTACAACTCATAGCAACCCTGTGAACAACAGATCTGTCCTAACCTGTATGATCCTTATTATCCTCAATATATTTGCGTCCATTGCTCCAGACATTTTATCAGTCCATCTTATTGAGGGTCTTCCTCTCCTTCACTTATCTTTCCAAGTATATGTCACATGAAGTATCACCATCTTTGTCACCAACGAGCACTCTAGCTGCACTTTCTTCAAGATATATCTGTTCTTTTGTCATATCCACGGGATAGTACTCTTCTCCAACACTATAACTCTAATACATCAATTCTTCTATCATCCTTATTCATTCTCCAGCTTTCAGATTCATAGCAGGTGATTGAAAAGACTGACTTTAATCAGGTACACCTCAGTCTTTAAACTGATACCATTCCTACTCAGGACTTTGGAAAGATCCCTGACAGCAGACTTTCCCAATGCTATACACTTTCAGATCTCCTGATCTGAACACCAAGGGTGTTGACTGTCAATTCAAGTAAGACAAAATCATTAACAATTTCAGTCTTTTCTCCAACTATCATTAAGTTGCCTATTAGCCCAGTATCATCACTGGGCTAAGATTTTTGTTTTCTTTATGTTGAGATACAATCCATATTGAAGGCTACAATCCTTGATCTTACACAGCTAGTGACTCAGGTTCTCCTTGCTCTCAGCAAGCAAGGTTTGGCATAACAGATATTATTAATAAGTCTTCCTCCAATCTAGATGCCATACTTTTCTTCATAAAGTCCAGCTTCCCGGATGATTTGCTCAGTATACAGATTGAATAGATATGGAGAAAGGATACATCCATGATGCACAGCTTTCCCGATTTTAAACCACAGTGTTCCTATGTTCTCTTCAGACAGCAGCCTCTGGGTCTAGTATAGATTTCATATCCACAAAATTAAGTGTTCTGGAATTCTCATTCTTCCCAGTGTTTACATTAAAGATTACAAGTATTTTGTTTTACAATGTTTGTTTGTCACCTGAAGGTCTTTTTGGTAATGTGTTTATATACACCCTCTGTCCATTTTTAATTGAAGTTCTTGTGTTTTTTTTGTTGTTGTTGTCAAAGCATTCTACAAATTGTAGGTATTAGTAGCTTGTCGGATATTTTATTGCAAATTTCCCCTTCTCCCCCAGGTTCTAGATTCTCCTTTTGCACTTGTGGAGAAGTCTTCTTCTGTGCTGAAATGTTTCATTTTTAGGCAGTTCCAGTTTTCTAGTTTCTCTTCTACTGATTGTACATTTTTTTAGTTATATTTGACTGTTTTCTGCCATGTATTGTTGTTGTTATTATGTGCGTCGAGTCACTTGCGACTCATAGTGACCTATGTACAACAGCCCTAAACCCTGCTCTATCTTGTGCTAATTTTATTGTCTCTGACACACCTATTCCCATACCCCAGTCACTGAATAAATCTATCTAATCAAAGGTCTTTCTCTCTTGTGCTGTCCCTCCACCCTTTCAATTATGGCATCCCTCTACAAGGACTGGTACCTCCTTGTAACATGTCCAAAGTATGTAAGATGAAGCTTCAGAATCCTTGCCTCTAAGGGGCAGCGTGGTTTCACCCTCTCTAGGATAAACCTGTTTGTTCTCAGAGCCATCCGTGGTATATTCAATACTCTTCTCCAGCACCACAACTCAACAGCATCAATTCCCCTTCTATCATTCCTAGTCATTGTCCAGCTTTCTGAAGCATAGCAAGTAATTGCAAAGAGCATGGCTTATTCAGGTGCACCTTAGCCTCCAGACTGATATTGTTGCCCTTCAGTACTTTGGAGAGGTCTCTGACAGCAGACTTTCCCAATGCAATTAATCTTTTCATTTTCTGTCTGTTCATTGTGGAGCCAAGGAAATGAAAGCTATTAGCAATCTCAATCTCTAATTGTCTATCATCATGCTGCCAATTGGCTTTGTTTTCTTGATGTTAGGTTTCAAACCATATTGAAGACTGCAGTCCTTGACCTTCTGCAGCAAGCACTTCAGGTTGTCAGTTTCAGCAAGCAGGGTCGGGTCATCTGCGTAACACAGATCATTGATAAGTCTTCCTCCAATCCCGATGCCACATTTTTCCTTATATAGCACAGCCTCCCCGATAATCTGTTCTGCATATAGAATGAAAATATATGGAGATAGAACACACCCCTGGTGTACACCCTTCCAAATTTTGAATCATGCAGCATTTCCTTGCTATGTTCTGATGACTGCCTCCTGGTGCAAGTATAGGTTTCACATAAGTACTATCAAGTGTTCTTGGATTCCCATTCTTTTCAGAGTTAGCCACAGTTTGTTGTGACCCATAGAGTGAAATGTCTTTGTATAGTCGATGAAACACAGATAGACATTCCTCTGGTAATTTCTCCTTTCAGCCAAAATCCATCTGACATTAGCTATAATATCCCTAGTACCACAGCCTCTTCTAAACCCAGCCTTCATTTCCAGCAGTTCTCTGTTGTTGTTGTTTTGTTTTATAATTTTCAGCAAAATCTTGCTTGCATGAGATATTAATGATATTGTTTGGTAATTTTAATGCAGGTACACCCAATTTCCCCAGAAGCTGGTGGAACAAGGCCTGAGACCTTTAAACCGTTTTGGGACAGAGCATGGAGTGGGAGGCAGGAGAATCAACTTGGTCTCACTAAACTCAGAAGCCAGCAGGGCAAGGCCTGAGACCTTCAAAAAGTTTTGGGAAAGAGACGGGAGAATCAAGTAATCAAGTTGGCCATACACAACTTAAAAGCTGGTTGGGAAAGACCTGAGACTTTTATAGAGTTTTGGGCCCTTGGGCCAAGAAAACCACACTATAAGTGGCATCCACTTTCTAAACAACATGCCTCTGGAAAGTCTATGAACTTTGATAAATGACAATAGTTATAGAAAGGCTTTAGGTCTTTTGTTCTTGGGGTTGCTATGAGTCGTGCTCGACTCAACAACAATTGCTATGAGCGGTTTAAGTATAAGAAAATTTTGTAGTATCACATATGAAATATGAGTTTGCTGTTACTTTGCTATAAAACATATTATGAAATATGTTTGCTGGGAAAAATATTATGATGAATTCAATGCTTAAGTTTAGAAATAAGAATATTTGTGAGAAAATATACTAACCATTTAATATGCTTAAACCTGCCTTAGAGGCCTAGAGCCCCACTGACCACAATAGGAGTGAACCCTTGATAAGGGAATGCAACTGATATTAACTTGCCTGTAAAGCCATTGGCCTCAGCATGTGTGAATCCTGATAAGGGGCTAAGGGAATGTAACTTGTAAATTTCAGAATGAGAAAATGTGTTAGGAACCTGCTATGTTACATGTTAGAAATAAGAATAAGAAATATATTGGAAGTCTGCTATGTAATCTGCGAGAAATAAGAATGGGGGGAGCTCTGGTGGCCTAGTGACAAGAAGCTGCACTGCAATCCCAGAGGTACACGGTTCGAATCTGCCAGATGCTCTGCTGGAGAAGGAGGGGTAATCTCCTCCTATACCAGTCAGATCCAATTTGAT
>NW_006400220.1:343671-364495 GCF_000299155.1 Elephantulus edwardii | reverse complement strand
TCTGTTCTGACTACTGCCTCTTGGTCCAAGTATAGGTTTCGTATTAGCACAATTAAATGTTCTGGGATTCCCATTCTTCTCAGAGTCAGCCACAGTTTGTAAAAATAATAAATATGTTAGCAATCTGCTATGTTATGTGTGAGAAAAAGGAATAAGAAATATATAGGAAACTGCTATGTTATAGGTTAAAAATAAGAATAAGAAACATGTTAGGAACCTGTTAGAAATAAGACTAAGAAATATCTTAGGAACCTACTATGTTATATGTGAGAAATAATAATAAAAAATATGTTAGGAATCTGCTATGTTATAGGTTAGAAATTATGTTAAGAATATTTTTGAAAATATACTAAACAGCTGATATGCCCAAACAGGCCTCTAGTGGTGCTAGGGCACCACTGACCACAATAGGTGCACACCCTTGATTAGGAGATATGACTGGTTACTGCCTGTGTTGCCAAGAAAACACTAGTATTGAACATTATTGTTCAAACCCATACTGTTATTCAACATGTCCCAGCATGTCCCACTTGCCTCACCAAAATGTAAAGCAGGAAACCAGAGTAGATCAACTTTAGCTGTGCCTAGCAGACCTCTCTCTGCACTTCACAATGAGCTGAACACTGAAGACCCAGAGGCGCGTTCCAGAGCTGAAGATCTTGGCCAAAAGTAATTGTGAGCTGCTGGACCAGCCAAGGATCCCACCTGCACCATTGATCATGAGCGACTGAAAGGAAGAGACAAATTGGGGTGCAACCACTGTGGAGAGCAGTGTGGCACTTTCTCAAAAAGTTGCAAATAGAGATACCATTTGACCCAGCAATTCCACTACTGGGAACATACCCCAAAGATACTATAATTGCCATCCAAGCAGATATATGCATATCCATGTTTATTGTGGCTTTGTTCACAAAACCAAGGAGTTGGAAACAACCTAAGTGTCCATCAACAAACGAATGGATAGAGAAGCTGTGGTATATTCACACCATGGAATACTACGCTGCATTGAAAAACAAGGAACTCATGCAACATTATTCAAAATGGATGGCCTGGAGGGGCTGAGTGAAATATTTCAGTCACAAAAAGACAGTTACTGTATAGGGTCACTGTTGTAGAATGGGACTGACATCAGTGCTGGGATAAGACTGAGAAAAACTGGATAGATTATGTATGTATACTGCATTGAAACAGATGAGGGAGAGAACAGTTTAAAAGCGATATATGATAGGGTATTATGGTTATCACAAGAGTCCAGAATGAAGGTTGCATAGTGGAGTGTACTCGTGGTGGGGGGATTGTATTCCGATGAAGGAATTTTTCTTTTAGTTTTCAAAGTGAAGAGTGAACTGGGGTGGGGGAGGGGTGGGCAGGGAGAAAAGTGCAACAATGAATGAATGGAAATCCAAAATCTCTGTAAATGTTCATTAAAATTAATAAAAATTTAAAAAAGAGACAACTTGGGCTTTAAGGGGGTGAATGTTTCTCACTATCCTATAAATTATATCTGATATGAATTTATTAATTGCAATGTAGCTAAATTGCAATGAACTGTTTAGTATTTACTATGAATTGATGAATCAATATATTGTGATGAACTTATAAATTGCAATATAGATAAATTGTAATTATTGCTATGATTTCATTAATAAATGAATCAATAAGTTGTAATTGGCTTTTGTTTTTTTCAACTAATATTTTTCTTTTTATTATTATTAATTTTAATAAACGTTTACAGAGACTTTGGATTTCTATTCATTCCTTGTTGCATTTTTCTCCCTGTACACCCCTCTTCCCCTCAGTTTGCTCTTCTCTTTGAAAAGTAAAAGAAAACTTCTTTCGTTGTTATAAAATCCCCCCTCCCTGAGTGCACTCCACTATGCAGCCTTCACTCTGGACTCTTGTCATGACAATAATACCCAATCATATATCCCTTTTAAACAGTTCTCTCCCTCACTGTTTCAATGCAATATACATAATTTAACCCATCTTTCTCAGTCTCTCCTCAACCCCAATGTCAGACCCATTTTACAACAATGGCACTATACAATATTTGTCCTTTTGTGACTGAGATATTTCAATCAGCATAATGTCCTCCAGAGTCACATATTTTGTATATTTCATGAGTTCCTTGTTTTTCAATGCAGCATAGTATTCCAATGTGTGAATATACCAGAGCTTCTCTATCCATTTGTTTGTTGATGGGCACTTGGATTGTTTTCAGCTCTTTGTTATTGTAAACAAAGCCACAATAAACATGGGTGTGCATAGATCTGCTTGGGTGACGGTTACATTTTCTTTAGGGTATATTCCCAGTAGTGGAATTGCTGGGTTACGTGGTATTTCTATTTGAGAAAGCCTTCCATAGTGATTGCACCATTTTACACTCCCTCCAACAGTGAATAAGGGTTCCAGGTTCTCTGCAACCTCGCCAGCATTTGTTGCTTGCTGTTCTGTTAAATTTTTCTCTTCTTACTGGCGTGAGATATCTCAGAGTTGTTTTAATTTGCATCTCTTTTAGATCGAGAAATTTTGACCATTTCTTCATGTGTTTGTCATCTGAATGTCTTCTTTGGTGAAGTGTCTGTTCATATTCTGTGCTCATTTTTCAGTTGGGTTATTTACCTTTTCTTGTTGTGGTGCTCGAGTATTTTAAATTCTAAATTAAAGTACCTTATCTGACACGTCATTACCAAATACATTTTCCCAGTCTGTGGCTTCCCTTTTTACTCTGTTGGAGAAGTTTTTGGATGTGCATAGGGATTTGATTCTTAGAAGGTCTCATTCACCTATTTTATCCTCTCTTGGCTGTAAATTTTTTCAGGATGCATGGAAAACTGTTTATGTTGTGAATTAGGACTTCTATAATTTTTCCAAATATTTCTTTAATGAAGTTTATAGTCCTTGGTTTTATTCTCAGGTCCATTATCCACTTTGAGTTGCTTTTTATGTATACAATGAGCTGTGGATCTTGCTTGAGTTTTCTACATATTGTTTTCCGGTTTTGCCAACACAATTTGTTAAAAAGGCTGTCATTTCCCCACTTAACTGATTTCATCTCCTTGTCAAAAATCAGTTGACCATAGGTAGATGGGCTGATTTCTGGATTCTCAATTCTATTCCACTCATCTATGCGTCTGCCATTGTACCAGTACCACACTGTCTTGACCATCATGGCAGTATAGTAGAATTTGAGATCGGGGAGTGAGATGCCTCCTACATTGTCTCTTTAAGAAGTGCTGTGATTATTCAGAGCCTCTTTCCATTCCAAATGAAATTGGAGATTGCCTTTTACAACTAATGGAAGAACAGAATTGGTATTTGTATTGAGATTGCACTGAACATGTAAGTTGCCTTTGGTAGTATTGTCATTTTCAGAGTATTGAGTATTCCTATCCATGAGCAAGGGATATTCTTCCACTTCAGCAGGTCTCTTTTTGTTTCTCGTAGTAATGTTTTGTAATTTTCTTTGAATAGATCCTTTGTGCATCTGGTTAGGTTTACTCCAAAGTATTTAATGTTGTGATTAGCTATTGTGAAGGGTATCATTTTTCTTAGCTCCAGCTCTATATTCTCTTTGTCACAGTAGAGAAATTCAACTGATTTTTGTATGCTGAATTGATCAACTATTTCCAGTAGTTTTCTTGCTGAGTCTTTAGAGTTTTCTAAGTAATCATATCGTCTGCATAGAGATATAATTTTATCTCCTGTTTGCCAATTTGGATACCTCTTATTTCCTTCTCTTGCCTTATTGCTATAGCTAAGACTTCCAATACAATATTGAATAGAAGAGGTGATAGTGGGCATCCTTGCCTAGTTCCTGTTTTCGAGAACAATGTTGTCTCTCAGGTTTGTGTATACACTTTTTACTATGTTGAAGAAATTCCCCTCTAATCCTATTTTGTTGAGTGTTTTAATCAGAAAAGGGTGTTGGATTTTGTCAAAGGCCTTTTCTGCATCAATTGATAGGATCATCTGGTTCTTGTTCTTTGCTTTGTTAACGTGATGAATTATATTGTTTTTTTCTTATGTTGAACCATGCTTGCATACCTGTTATGAATCCCACTTGGTCATGGTGAATTAGTTTTTTTATATATTGTTGGATTCTCTTCGCCAAGATTTTATTCAGAATTTTTTCATCAATAGTCATGAGAGATATTGGTCTATAGTTTTTTATTTTGGTGGTGTCTTCTTGGCTTTGGTATCAAGGATATGTTTGCTTCATAGAATGAGTCTGTGAGAATTCCATCCTTTTTCTATTTTCTGAAATAGTTTGTGTAGAATTGGTGATAGACCTTCTCTGAATGTTTGCTAAAATTCACTTGTAAAACTATCTGCTCCAGGACTTTTTTTGGCTGGAAGTTGTTTTATTACCTTTTCAATTTCTTCTTTTGTGATGACCCTTTAAGCATTATGTAGTGACCTTCCTTGTCCTTTGAGATGGTTTTTGCCCTGCAATCTATGTTATCAAAGATTAATATCACTACTCCTGTTATTTGCTTGATATATTTTTTTTCTTACCCATTTATTTTTAGTCTTTCTTTATCTTCATTTTTCAGGTGTGTCTCTTGTAGACAGCATATTTATGGATTTGGGGTTTTTAATCCAATCTGCTACTCTTCTTCTCTTCAGTGGTGCATTCAAAGCATTCACATTCAGTGTGATTTATTGAAAGACAGGGTTTTATTGCTATCATTTTGTTAAGTTCTTTTTGTTGCTAGTTACTTTGTCCAAGGTAATGGTGCTGTGGCACCTCTGTAAGAAGGACATCTCTGAGTGTTTCTTGCAATGCTGGTCTTGTTTTTACAAATTCTCTTAGGTTCTGTTGTTCTGGGAATATCTTGATCTCTACTTCATATTTGATGGATAATTTTGCTAGGTACAGTATTCTTGGTTGACAGTTGTGTTCTTTGAGTGTTTGATATATGTCCTTCCACTGTCTTCTTGCTTGCATGGTTTCTGCCAAGAAATTGGCATTTAGTCTTCTCTGCTCTCCCTTATAGGTTACTCTTTGTTTCTCCCTCACTGCTTTCAGAATTCTCTCTTTATCTTTGGTTCTGGCAAATTTGACTATGATATGCCTTTGTGTTTTTCTTTTGGGGTGTATTTTATATGGTGTTATTTCATCTTCTTGAATATGTATTCTCTCATTCTTCATTATGTCTGGGAAGTTTTCTCTAGTAATTCTTCCACAATTTTTTCAGTGCCTTTACTTGCTTCTTCCTGTTCTGGGATTCCAATGATTTCTCTTGATGGTGTTCCACATTATTCTTAGGTTTTCTTCTTTTTCCTTCCTTTTTGATTCTGGTTTTTCCTCTAGCAGATCACTGGTGACAATTCTATCTTCTATTTCACTGGTTCTGTGTTCCATCTCTTCAACTCTGCTCATGTGTATCGTTTTGACAGCATCTGAAACATTGGACCTCGTATTTTGGATTGTGGTTTCTTGTTTTTCCAATGCCATTAATTGATTCCTCATTTGTTTTATTTGCATTGTTCTGGATTGTTTTTTTAAGCTCCTCCTGGTTTTTGCTTGCAGGTTCCTGTAATTCTTCAAGTTTATCTTTCAGTCATTGAAAATATTCAATCATTGCTCTTTTAAATTCTTTGTCAGAAAGTTCCATCAGACTTTCTGGCTTCAGGAAATCCATTGATACTGAGATGTCACCTCTTGGGGGTGACATCTTGCTGTGCCCTTGTGTAGGCTGTGAGATAGCTTGCTTCTTTCATGACAGTGTAGGTTTTTTTATCTGAAGACAATGCTTTAGCAATCCCACCTGTGCTTTTCTCTGAACTCTGATCCAAGGGAAAGTTCAATTCAGGGCCTGTGAGAGCAGCCTCTTGTAGGTAAGTAAGATCAAGGTGCTCCGGATTAAAGTCAAGTTGACTGACTGGACGTGTAGGAACAGGTGTGGAGCAGAATGGGTGGCAGGGCAGACATAGGGGGCAGGGCGACCACAGGTCCAGGTTAGCCCCTTGCAGGGACCTCACTCAAATTTCAGCTGTCTGGTTGTGCTCACAAGTGGAGTCCCTACTCAAATTCCAGTTGTCCATCTTCCACCCAGCAGCTCTTGATCAGAAGTCCTTGACCGGTGGCCCTCAACCAGGTGTCTTCAGTCAGTGGCCCCTGCTCCACCAGGGCCCTGGGTCCAGCAGGGCTTAATAAAACTTTATCAAATTCCCACTGACATGCGTGCTCCTGGCCGAACTGTGGGGTCCAAGAAAACTCAGTCGAATTCACGTCAGCACCCTCTATCCTGGGTGGTCAGCGGGGCCCAAGAAAACTCAGCCAAATTCCAACAAGGCTGCTCCTAGTGCAGCTTAAGAAAACTCAGTCATTTTCCCACTATCCTACTTTCTCCTGGGCGGGGGGTCCCACAGCAGCTCGGCTGGTGGCTTTCTCTGGGGCCAGCAGCTCGCTGCTCCTGTAGCTCCCAGCTCCTGATACTGCTTCCTCCAACACTGCCATCTTGGTTCTCCATCAACACCATTTGTTAAAGAGACTATCTCTTTCTTATTTAATGAATTTAGCCCTTTACGATTAATTATTCATAGTTGGAAATATTTACTTCTGAGTTCTTATTTTTTTCCTCCACCAGTCTATATGTCTGATGTTTTATCAGCATCAGACTATTTTGACTACTATGGCGGATTTTTGAGATTGGGGCGTGTGAGGAGAGAGGGTAGATTTTAAACCACTGACTCATTTTATAAATATCTAGACTACTCATGTTTTTGAAAATTACATTTGGGTTTTCTATAGTTAATTTACATTTTACATATTTATCGCTGAATATTGCTTAGAGTATTTTTATTTGTTTGCTTAAAAAGTTCGTATACATTGTGTTTCATACTGTTCTTCATTTACATTGTTTTTCATACAATAATTCTTGTGCATTATGTTTTACAAAATTAATCATCATTGGACCTTGCCCATCATTACCCTATCTTTTCACCTAGGTTCTTCCCATTTACTTCCTTCTCTCCCTCCACCCATCAAATTATGTAACTGTATGATTTCGTCCCTACCCATTCTCAGCCCCTCTCCCCTTCAGTTCCATACATGTTTTACTAGTTATCCTTCTATTTTCACAGTAATGGTCTTGTGCTGTATTTGTCTTTATGAGACTGTGTTAGTTCAGTCAGCATAATTCTTTCTAGCCTCTCCCAAATTATGTAGGTTTTT
This sequence comes from Elephantulus edwardii, assembly GCF_000299155.1. NCBI lineage: Eukaryota > Metazoa > Chordata > Mammalia > Macroscelidea > Macroscelididae > Elephantulus > Elephantulus edwardii. The sequence continues at coordinate 357,312 of NW_006400220.1, read as the reverse complement.
AAAAAATTGTTCCTCCTGAGTGCTACATAGTATTCCATTGTGTGAATGTACCACAATTTCTCAATCCATTCAGATGTGGTCAGACATTTGGGCTTGTTTCCATGTTCTTGCAATGGTGAATAACGCTGCTATGAACACTGGTGTACAAAACTCTGTGCCTCATTTTTAATTTCCTTGGAGTATCCTTCTAGTAATGGAATAACTAGGTCACAGGGATTTTCTATGTTCAACTTTTAAAATTTTTTTTATTTTATTAATTTTAATGAATGTTTACAGAGATTTTGGATTTCCATTCATTCATTGCTGTATTTTTCTCCCTGCCCACCCCTCCCCCCCCAGTTCGCTCTTCTCTTTGAAAAGTAAAAGAAAAATTCTCTGATTGGTATACAATCCCCCCTCTGCCCCGAGTACATTCCACTATCCAACCTTTATTCTGGACTCTTGTCATAACCATAATACCCAATCATCTATCAGTTTTAACAGTTCTCTCTCTCATCTGTTTATGTTCAACTTTTTTGAGGAAATGCCAAACTGTCTTCGAGAGTGGTTGCACAATTTTACAATCTCACCAACAGTGTGTTAGGGTTCCCACCTCTCTACAACCTCTCCAACATTAATTGCTTGCTGTCTTACTTAAATTTGCCACTGCTACTGGGGTGAGATGGTATCTCATTGTGGTTTTGATTCACATCTCTCTTATTGGCAGTAATTTTGAGCATTTCTTCATGTGTCTGTTGGCCACCTGAATGTCTTCCTCTGTGAAAAGTCTTTCCATGTCTTTTGCCCATTTTGTAATTTGATATCAGTCTGTTTTCTTCTGGAGGCTCAGGAGTATTCTTATAGTATTTTAAAATTGTTTCTGAATGTCTGCTGTATCAATTGACTTGTATTTCTTTTTATTCTTTTTTTTTAAACCAACTTTGTGATTTTTATTGATGGGCGACCACATTATACCCCTAGGCATCACTATACTGTGTACAGTTAAAGAGGCGGCATTATAGGAAGCAGACAGCAGAATTACACGGAGCAGATTGAGGAACTAACACTCAGTATTCTGCCTATGTTTTGTGACTGTACAAAGAAGCGTGAATGCAACTTGAAATCTTTTAATGGCAAAAGAGTTACAATCACCCATCTACATATCCTAACATCTTAACTCCAAGGATTTTCTCAGCATTGCGTACAGAAGCAGTTTTTCATTGCACAATTACTACAATGCTTTCCCCTGCTAGGAACCAGCAACTTACTATGTTTCTTTTCTAAGGAAAGAATTATTTTCTTCTCCTCCGATAACTGGCTTCTATTTTTTTTTAAATCATTTATCAGAAACTAAAGGTGAGGGAGAAAAGTGTGATGAATTTAAAAATTCTTTTTTTGGGAAAGATAAAATTCCTTTGCACAAATTTACAAGTGTCATTGATGGTGCAGAACTTACCATACTAAGCAATCAAATGGAAATCCTTTCCCCATCTCAGGAATCAGCATTATTTCAGAAACATGGGGTTTGTGAATTGGTTCTCCCCCCGCCCCCAAATCAAGTAAGTCTCTTTCAACCAAATGATCTAGATTTGTAAGTTAAAAGTCAGCATGCACCTTGTTGTGCACAAAGTCCAGCGTCTCTTTTAGTTCGAGCCCATTTTTGCAGAAGGGACAGGAGAGAGGGAGGGTAGGTGTCATGGCCACCATAGTGGCCTTGGGGCAGGGCCTGCAGCATAGAGGGGAGGAGTTAACGTCAGGGACACCTGCTTCAGCATAGAGCGGAGGGTGGAGTTAGCATCTGTGTGGAGTCAGCGTGGGGCAGTCAGTGTGGGCATGGGGCAGAGTTGGTGTGGTGTGGCATGACCGTGAGGGGAGGAGGGGCACCTGCGTAGGCACGGATGACGTCATGAGCTACAGCAGGTCCATGTTACAGTACAGGAGGTAGGCTGGGCGCTCAGCTATGGGCTTCACCACCTGGTACTGGGTGATCACTTTGACTATCTGGTCATCGATGTGGAGCCAGCCATTCAGGCTGATCTGGAAGACGTCGGTGGTGTAGTGGCCACCAGTGGCGCTGTTCCCGTGATGGTAGACCACTGCAAGTAGCCTATAGGTCCTGTGGCATTTGAAGTGCTTATTTTAATCCCTGGAGAAAGTAGTTCTTTGCTGATTTCTAGGTCCACAGGATATTCTATGTTTTTAATCAGTTTCTGACAGCCGCCAGTCTTCTCATAAGCGAATCGTTTCAGATGTAACACGGGGACAGGAGGGAGCTTTTCCAGAGTCACTCTGAGACTTATCTCCACCTCCTGCTTGGTTTCTGTGGTGTAGCCCTGTACAGACTCTCTGGCCACCAAGCTTTCCAGTGAATCCTGGATAGTGTGGATCTTGTCGGACTGGATGTCCAGCTGCAGAGTGTTTCAGTCTCCAGTAACTCTGCGATCTTTATGGCTACAGGGTCCTCTGAGACTGGAACAAGCCCTTCTCTGACTTCCACTTGCTTTTCAGAAGCCAGGGAGGATATGACAGGTGGGGAATATTTGGTTTCCACATAAGCCATGGGTGAGGAAGAAGAGGGCTTGGAATCATGGAAGAGACTGGCCCACAACTTGGTGGGCTGACCTGGGGGGGGAGCAGAGTGGGCCACCAAAGCTGAAGGGGGCTGCATGGGTTCAGAGTCTGTGCTCTCCACCGTGTGCAGCTCCATCCTGTTGGCAGCCGGGTCTTCCCCTAAGGGTTCAAGTACTTATCCATTAGCAACACCAACGTTCTCAGTAGTATCAAGCCTAAGACAAGGTTGGGCCACTGGTGTCCTCAACAGGGAGGCAGGCCTGCTCAAAGTCAGGGAGGCACAGCTCTGGATGCCCCACAGTCCCGGCGTAGCTGTCCAGTGCTCTGGGGAAAGGTCCATCGGCCAGAGAGCCACCCACAAAGTCCAGGGAGTCCTCAGGGCTATTACAAGTCCTGGGGGTGACCAACGGGGGCACGTCACCCAAGAACTCTGTGTCCTCTGCACTTCTGCTGTCTGGGGCCGTTGACCAGGGCCTGTGTGGGAGTGCTGCCATCACTGCCATCTTTCAAATACCCAGGTAGCCGTTTCTTCTTCTTTTTACATTTCCTTTGTCCAAACCACCAGAGACCCCAACATTTTCCCATACTTCTGTCTCCACATTAGAACTGCTATCCAGAGTAAGCGGAGATCCTGGGTACTGGCATTCAGAACTGCAGTTTTCATCCTTATCCACGTCATCGGGGGTCTTTTTGGAAGCAGGACAACCTAGAATAAATTCTGGGGACTGAGGGTTCAGTGTGCTGGAAATACTGTAGCTGGGGGATCTGGATGCAGAGTCTTCCGGTTTGATTGCTTCATTAACTCCAAACTCAATTCTCTGGTATTCTTGCCCGTTGAGGAGTTCATCTGCAGCCTGAGCACCACACAAAACTGCACCAGTGTAGGAGCGAGGTATCACAAAGAACTGATTGAATTCATCAGGGCTGAAGTTTCAAAAAAATATACTGCAGGCTGTGGAGGGCCATGGCAGCCCGTTTCAATGGGGCTCGGCACACCTCCTGGCTCTTCATGCTGCTTCCCCTACCTCCATCTTGTCGTCTGCACAGCAGGCGCCACGCCCTCTTTTTATTGTTAATATCATTCATCCTTTGTTTTCTTTTTCAATTTTGCCAAAGGTAAATCTGTTTCTTTTCAAAGAACCATGATTTGGTTTTATGTACCTTTGTATAGTCTGGATGGCCTTGCCTGCTGCTGATAAGGTGGACAAACAACCTTGCCAACCTCACTGAGCCAACAGTGGACTGTAAATTAAGAAATGGAATGCAACTCTCTTCTTCCCGAAGACCCCATCATAAAAACCCCATCCAAACTCCCCCGGGGTTGCAAATTCTCTGCTCTGTCCCTTCAGGACAGAGGGTTTGTCCGGGAGCTCTGCTTGAATAAAGTTATAACTTTAAACCTCATCTCTCTTTCGCTGACTTCTTTCAGGCACACCGCTATACATAATGGTGCTGTGAAACCCAGGAGACTAGTTGAGGAATTTCGCTCCCGTCCCTGTTTGGAACGAGTGCTGGAGAACCTCACTCTGTCTTGAACCAGCTGGAGCTTGGTGATTCCTCTTCGAATGGTAAAGTAAAACACCTCCTCTCTTCTTTCTTTGACTCAAAAGTCCCATCTCTGCTACTGACAGCCTAGCGGTGGCTGAGCTCCAGCCCCTGTTATTCTGATTCCTCCTCCGTGCCCCCCCCTTCTCTTTTACCCCAGGGATTCCGCTGACCCAACTGTTTGAAACACTTCCAAGCAGGAACTAGCTTCCCATCTCCAAAGCAACTGTCTTTTCCAGTCTGGACATTGTGAACTTCTGTGAAAAACCAGATCTGTTCTCACAAAACCTGTGCTCCACACTCCGCAATTCCAAAACTCACAGATATCTGTGTCAGGGGCTTCATCCAAGAAACTTTTCAGTTTCTTCCAGGCTATTGATTCCTCGGGGATGCTTGTGTTATCCTTAGCTTTCCCGCAGGAGACTCCTGCTTTTCAGGGGATGCCCTGTAATCCCGGTTGTCTCATCCATGGATTCGGGAAACATGGGAAATCAAGTGTCCAAGGCTCCAAAGGACAGCCTCTTGGGCTGCCTTCTTTCAAATCTTTCAAACTTGGGTCTGGTTGAGGATCTCCACCCTAAGAGACTGTTTTGTTGTTGTTGTTTTTGTTTGTTTGTTTGTTTTGTTTTTCTGTAACCACGCCTGGCCAAAATATCAGCTAGATAATGATTCTCAGTGGCCTGAGATCTTAACATTCTTAGAGACTTTGACAATTTCTGTAAACGGACTCAGTGATGGTCAGAGATACTGTATATTCAAGCTCCAACCTCTGCAAAACCTGTGAGCCTGTATAGGTCCTTTTAGCACAAACCTCACCGGTTAACATTTCTAGTTCCAAATTATCTCCTCCTACTGTTCCTTTACAGGATTTTTCTCCCTCCTTCGAGGAAAACTGCCTTTACAGAACCTGTGGAACTCCTGTCTCAGTCCTCCCCTCCCCAGCATTTTTTCCTGGACCTGAAGGGGATTCCTGCCATGTTGAATCCCTTTGTTCTCCTACCACTCCACCCTCTGCTGTTCTATCCAATCCAGAATCAGCCATTCCTATCCCACCTCCTACGTCATCTGTTACTAGGGGCAAGGATTCCCACCATGTTGAATCCCTTTTTTCTCCTACCATTTTGACCTCTGCTGTTCTAGTCAATCCAAGATCAACCATTCCTATCCCACACCCTATGTCACCTGTTGCTAAGGACGAACATTCCCTCCATGCTGAATTCCTTTGTTTTCCTGCCAATCCGCCATCTCCTATTCTGTCCAATCCACACTCAGCTACTCTTTTCCCACCTCCTACAGTATTTTTCCCTGCGGACCAGCCCTCTCACCTTGAAAAACCTCATTATTTTCCAAATACTCAGCAGCTTTCTCCTATCTTAACCAACCCAAACTCAAACATTCCTACACCACCTCTTGCATCATCGGTTGCCAAACATACACGCTCTCAACAGGCTAAACCCCTCTGTCCCGTAATTACCTCTCCTTTCACTGGGTCCATTGTTTTAACCAATCCTAGTTCTGTTATTCCTCCTTCAATCCTTACTCATACTCAACCCCAAGCGGATCTGGCTCCAATAGGAAACGGAGCAGGTCTCCTCTGTCCTCTTTGAGAAGTGGCAGGGGTTGAAGGCCTAATTCTTGTCCACATGCCTTTCTCTCTTACTGACCTCTCCCAAATTAAGAAATGCTTAGGATCATTTTCAAATGATCCCAGAACCTGTATCAAAGAGCTGAGATACCTGGTTCAAACCTATGACCTCACCTGGCATGACCTCTTTGTTGTGCTGTCCTCCACTTTGACACCAGATGAAAAAGAATGTGTCCTTACTGTTGCCCAGCAGCATGCAAACCAATTACATCTAACAGATAGCACCAAGCCCATGGGCCCCCAAGCTGTGCCCTGGCAGGAGCCAAATTGGACATACCAACCCAATACAGTGGCAGGTAGACACAGCCGAACCAGCCACAACTATATGATTCAATGTTTATTGGCCAGTCTACAAGCCATATCACACAAGGCAGTCAATTTTGACAAACTTAGGGAAATTACCCAAACTAGAGATGAAAATCCAGCTGCTTTCCTTAACCATCTCACCAATATCCTAACATAATATACTCGCTTAGACCCCACTTCTCCAGCAGGAGCCACTGTCTTAGCCACACATTTTCTCACCCAATCAGCTCCTGACGTAAAGAAAAAACTTTAAAAGGCTGAGGAGGGCCCTCAAACACCAATCAGGGATTTGGTGAATATGGCTTTTAAGGTTTTCAGTGCCCAAGAGAAGAAGGCAGAAGCTGATAGGGAAATCTGTGCCCTACAGAAAGTGAATCTGCAAGCCCAGGCTCTCCTGGCTGCCTTACAGCCAGCAACGGTGAAGGGTCAGAAGGCTAATGCTCATCCAAAGAGCCAATTACCTCCTGGTGCATGCTTCAGATGTGGCAAAGAAGGTCATTGGGCTAGCCGTAGCCCAAACCCTCAACCTCCAACATGGCCTTGCCCAATCTGTAGGACAATTGGTCATTGGAAGATTGATTGCCCTTCAGTACCTAGTCATAGAAGGTCAGTCCCCCCACCAGATCCAGTCCTTATCATCCTCCTAGGCCTAACTGCAGAGGATTGAAGGTGCCCAAGTTCAACAACCCCAATCACCCTTGATGAGCCCAGGGTAATACTCCATGTATCGGGTAAACCAGTTTCCTTCCTTGTTGACATAGGGGCTACCTTTTCAGTATTCCCTTCCTTCTCGGGCCCTGTTTTCCATTCCCAGGTCTCAGTGATGGGGATTGATGGCCTTCCTTCCAAGCCTCTCACCACTCAAACTCTCCTCATTGCCCTAAACAAGTGGCTGCTCACCCATTCTTTTCTAATTATCCCTACATGTCCAACTCCATTACAAGGTAGGTACCTCCTGCCTAAACTTGGGCCTGTGTTTCATTGGGAATCAGGTGAACCCAGCTCACCTGACCAGCCTCTAGTTCTATCTTTTTTAAACATTCCTTCCTTCTGAGATCTCCCCTACATTACCTCTACTATCAGAGGTTGTGGACCCTGTTGTATGGGACACTTCCACCCCATCTGTAGCCTCTCATCACCAACCTGTTCTCGTCACTCTGAAAGACCCCAATTTCCCATCTCTGTGCAACATCATAAAGGATTAAAACCTATAATTACACGTTTGCTTTCCAATAAGTTCCTTGTCCCCATAAACTCTCCATGTAACACCCCAATCCTTCCAGTTGAAAAAAACTAATGGATCACTTGATCATTCTCATGTGAAACCTATACTTGGACCAGGAGGCAGTCGTCAGAACAGAGCAAGGGAACACTGCATGGTTCAAAATTGGGAAGGATATACGCCAGGGATGCATCCTATCTCCATACCTTTTCAACCTGTATGCAGAACAGATTATCCGGGAGGCTGGGTTCTATGAGGAGTAATGTGGTATCAGGATTGGTGGAAGATCTATCAACAATCTGCGTTATGCAGATGACACAACCCTGCTTGCTGAAACTGAGGAGGACCTGAAATGCTTGCTGAAGAGGGTAAAGGACTGCATCCTTCAGTATGGATTGAGGCTCAATGTCAAGAAGACAAAGATTCTCACCACTGGACCAATTGGCAGTATCAGGATGGATGGTGAAGAGACTGAGATTGTTCACAGCTTTAGTTTGCTTGGCTCCACAATCAACACTCTTGGCACCAGCAGCCAGGAAATTAAAAGGTGTATTGCCATGGGAAAGTCAGGTGTTAGGGACCTCTCCAAAGTACTGAAGAGCAGCAGTGTGTCTCTGGAGACTAAGGTGCTGGACAATGACCAAGGATAGAAGGAGAATTGATGCCTTTGAGCTGTGGTGCTGGAGAATAGTGTTGAGGGTACCATGGATTGTTAGGAAAACAGATTCATCCTGGAAAGGGTTAAACCAAGCAGCTTCTTGGAGCCAAGGATTCTGAGGCTTCGTCTAACATACTTTGGGCATGTTGTAAGGAGAGACCAGTCTTTGAAGAAGGACATCATGTTTGGTAGGGTGGTGGGACAGCAAAGGAGGAGAAAGCCCTCTATGAGGTGGATTGATTCAGTGACTGGGGTAATCAGGATGGGAGTGTCAGAGACAGTGAGATTGGCACAGGACAGAGCAGAGTTTAGGGCTGTTGTACATAGGGTCATTATGAGTCACAAGCGACTCAATGGCACATAACAACAACAACAATGGATCCTACTGTCTTGTCCTAGATTTAGGAGTATTCAATACAGCAGTTGTCCCTATCCACCCACTTGTTCCTAATCCTTATACCCTGTTTTCAAAGATTCCCCCATCTACCACCCATCCCTCAGTTCTGGACTTCAAAGATGCTTTCTTCACTATTCCGTTGAGCCCCAGCTGCTATAACCTCTTTATATTTACTTGGGAAGACCCTGACACAAACACTGCCTCTCAACTAGCCTGGACTGTGCAACCCCAGGGGTTCGGCGATTCATACCATTACTTCAGACAAGCACTGACCAAAGATCTTCTAGACTGCCCCCATCCCCTAGTGTTCTCTTACAATACATTGATGACCTTTTATTGTGTAGTCCCTCATACCAACTTTCACAAACTCACACAGTTCTATTACTCAATTTTCTGGCCTCCAGGGGATACAGGGTATCCCCCTCCAAGGTACAGCTCTCTCTCTCCACAGTCACATACCTTGGCTTCCAATTAACTCCCACCACTAGAAGTTTAACAGTCAATAGATGCTCAGTCATTGAAAGCCTCGAGCCTCCTCAAACTGCCGACCAAATCCTCTCCTTTCTCAGCTTTTGGTTTCCTCAGATGCTGGATCCCTAATTTTTTTTTTTACTTGCAAAGCCTCTTTATGATGCAGCAAAAGCCACCCACAAGTCCCTCTAGATTCACCCCAAATAGTCAAAAGGGCCTTTCTCAAACTCCAACAACTTCTTTTACAATCTCCACCCCTTACCTTACCAAATTCCTCTAAACCCTTCCACCTATTCACTGATGAAAGACAAGTTATTGCTGTTGGTGTTTTATCTCTTGGACCCACCTTCACCTATCTAAACAACTTGACATTACCACATAGGGATGGCAACCTTGCTTATGAGCTCTAGCAGCTGCCACTATTCTCACTAAAGAAGCGCTTAAGCTCACCTTAAGAAACCCACTACAAGTCTCCTCAAGCCACAGACTTCAAGATCTGCTTTTGTATCCCTTACTATCTTTACTTCCTCCTGGGAAAATACAGGAACTCCACCTACTTTTCCTCAAAAATTCTGACATTTGCCTTCTTAATCACCATCTCTAAATCCAGCCACACTACTCCCAGTAAACACCTCGTCTTTTTTCACCCACAGCTGTCCTGAAGTCCTTGAAGACATGAACTCGCTACTTCCCTCTTTATCTGACCAACCTATCCCACATCCAGACCATACTCTGTTTGTAGATGGCAGCTTTTGTGTAACTGCTGAAGGTCACCGTCAGGCAGCCTATGCTGTAGTTTCCATTAGCAAGGTGTGGGAAGCAGCAAAACTTCCTGAGGACACAACCTCACAAAAGGCTGAGCTTATTGCCTTACCAAGAGCCCTGCATCTAACTAAAGGACTGACTGTCAACATTTACACAGATTCTAAGTATGCTTTTCTAATCACTCACTGTCATGCAGCAATCTGGCGTGAGCAAGGCTTTATAACAACAAAAGGCTCACCTATAGTCAACAGCAAGCTAATTACTCTCCTGTTAAAAGCCCTTAAACTACCCAAACAGATTGCTGTAATACACTGCAAGGGACATCAGTCAGTCATCTTCCCTTATCACTAAGGGAAACAACAAAGCTGACCATGTTGTAAAAACTTTAGCCTTGCAACCAACGCAACAATAGCAACAGGCAGTCCCCATACTGTTTTTCACCATTCCAGATCTCCATCCACAGTACACAATGGAAGAAAAGCAGTCCTTCCTCCAAGATGGAGGCCGCCATGGTAAATAGCAAAGCAGCTTTGCTCCAAGAACAAGATGCTGACATCATAACGCAAGTGCACCAGTCCCTACATATAGTGGCAAACGCTCTCTTAAAATTTCTCCAACCTTTGTTTCATACCTCTTCTTTAACCCGGACAATTGAGTCAGTACAAAACAAGTGCCTTACCTGTAAACTAGTAAATACTCAAGGAAACATTTGGCCTACACTCCCCACACAGCAACTCCAAGGCCACATGCCTGGACAGGATTGGCAAATTGATTTCCACACATATGCCAGCCCACAAAAAATACAGATATCTCCTAACTATAGTAGATACCTTCTCCGGGTGGGTTGAAACCTTCCCCACCCGGTGACAAACTGCAGATGAAGTCGCTGACACCTTCCTCCAACATATCATGCCCAGGTTTGGCCTCCCTACTTCAATACAATCGGACAATGGTCCTAGCTTCATCTTCAAAAACAGTCAGCAGGTATCCTTTAGTTTAGGTATCTGCTGGAAACTACATATACCATATCATCCTCAGTCTTCAGGCAAAGTAGAGCATATGAATGGACTCATTAAATCTCACCGTACCAAACTCACTGTAGAGTTACGCAGGTCTTGGGTTGACTTACTCCCTATTGCCTTAGCCTATATCCGAGCCACACCCTGCTCACCATCCTTCCTTAGCCCCTTCAAATTAATGTATGGCCGACCATTTCTACTAAATCATAACTCACCCACTGAACCTCCTCTTTTAGTATCATACCTTCCTGGTCTCTCCCTCCTCAGGCAATTCCTTCGAGAACACACAGATCGCTGCATACTTAAACCTTCATCTGAGAATCTAGACCAAACCACTGAAGTTGTTCCAGGAGATGCCATCCTCATCAAATGGTGTGCACCTAAACCTCTCCAACCACACTGGGACGGACCCCATACAGTCATCTTAACCACCCCAACAGTGGTTAAGATCCTAGGAAACCCCCATTGGCATCATCTCTCCCAAGTCAAACATGAACCTCCCACTGAGCAAGTTTCCTATACCTCTCAAATGGTGGGTTCTACTACTCTTCATCTCGCTCAGGACCGAAGCCCTAGGTAATACTTACATATGGAGATTCAAAGTAAGAGAAACTCCCACCCAGCAGTCTACTCCAAACACACACCTCATTGGCTCTGCAGATTGCCCTAAACAGGGATACCAGAAGCAATCACCATCCCAATATCATCTAAGGCAGTTTCATCCTACAGAAGATGTTTTGCTTGCTTCCTCTATGATCAAGTTCACTCCTACTGTCTAAAGTGGCCAGAAGCACCAGCCGGAACACTGCGCCAGCAGCGAAGAGATCCAGGAAGAGCAACAGTCTGCCAGCCACCAAGGAACTCCAGAGGAGCGAACAGCATGTGACCCCAGAGGAGCGGCGACTACCCATCACTGTGTGATGCCCCTGCAGCCCGAGCCTGCATGACCCCCAACACACAGGGTGCCGCTGCATAAACCCCCAGCAGCACCCAAGCCCCGCCCCCTACCTCTTGGTGGTAGTGTCCAAGCCGTTTGCCCCCTTAGTCCCTTGCTTCCCCCCTTCCTCCACCCCCCCTTGCAGCTCCACAACCATGCACCTCAGCCCCCGCCACAGCCGTGTGACCTCAGGGCACCGCCACGGATCCAGCCATCACCCGGAGCTATCAGCTGAGCTGATGTGGAACTAATCTGGCAGGAGAAAGGCCAGTAGGATCCTGCCTGGGTTTACTGGGGTATTGCTGATTACCTGGGAGAGCACCCAAGAGCATGCCCACTGCTGGGGAATTTGGCCAAGTCACTTGGGACACACCAACTGCCCAAAATGAGACCACCAGCTGGCTTCTGTGGCCTCTGCAGACCAGCCAGAGGCTAGTGGGTCAGGGTGAATTTGACCTTGATGTTTCGGATCCTGTCGGATCCAGGACTCTGCTGGAGTAGGGGCTCTTGTGTGAGGGCACCTGTGTAAGTGCCACCAGGCAGGGAACACTGAGAAAACCATTGGGTAGAAAATGGACGACAAGAATTTGAGTAGGGACCCCAATCGTGAGCACACTAAGACAGCAGACATTTGAGCAAGGTCCCCCAAGTGTTTGACCTGCCCTTGTGATCACCCCAACCCTTTGCCTGCCTCACCCATTTGGCTCCACACCAGTGCCTACACTTCTGGGCAATCAACTTGCCTTTAAACAGGAGCACCTTGACCTGTTTTACCAACAAGAGATTGCCCTCACAGGCTCTAAACAGACATTTCTCTGAAGTCGGAAATTCAGAGAAACGCACAAGTTCAGTAGCTGCCCAACTGATCTCAGGAGCATTGTCTTCAGATCAAGAACATATCAATGTCTCGAAGAAAGCAAACTATCCCACACAATACACAAGAGCAAAGCAAGATTTCACACACATATGGTGACACAGTGTCAGTGGATTCCCTGAAGCCAGAAAGTCACATGGAACTTTCTGACACAGAATTAAAAAGAGGAGTGACTGAATATATTCAATGGATGAAAGACAAACTTGATGAATTACAGGATACTACAAGCAAAGACAAAGAGGAGCTAAAAAAACAAAAACAAAAAACAAACAATGCAGAACATTGCAGAGAAAACAAATGAGGTATTAGTGGCACTGGAAAAACAAGGATCCACCATTCAAAATATAAGGTCCAATGTTTTAGAGGCTGTCAACATGATGGAGGGACATATGAGCAGAGTTGATGAGATGGAACACAGAATCAGTGAAATTAAAGACAAAATTGTCACCACTGCTAGAGCAAATAGCAGACTCAAAAGAGAAGGAAAAAGAAGAAAACCTAAGAATAACATGGGACACCATCAAGAAAAAGAACATGCGCATCATTGGAATCCCAGAAAAGGAAGAAGCAACTAAAGGCACTGAAAAAGTTGTGGAAGAATTACTAGAGGAAAACTTCCCAGGCATAATGAAGATATATAGATATAGATATAGATATAGATATAGATATAGATATAGATATAGATATAGATATAGATATAGATATAGATATAGATATAGATATAGATATAGATATATAGATAGATAGATAGATAGAGAGAGAGAGAGAGAGAGATAGAGATAGAGAGATAGAGATAGAGATATATAGAGAGATATATATAGATATAGATATATGAGAAGCTCAGGGAACATCATAAAGATTAGACCCCAAAAGAAAAACATCAAGGCAAATCATAGTTAAATTTGCCACAACCAAAGATAAGGAGAGAATCCTGAAAGTAGCAAGGGAGAACAGATAAGATTAAGTACCGATTTCTCAGCAGAAACCATACAGGCGAGAAGCGAGTGGAAGGACGTATATCAAATAATCAAAAAACACAATTGTCAACCAAGAATACTGTACCCAGCAAAATTATCCATCAAATATGAAGGACAGATCAAGATATTCCCAGAAAAGCAGAACCTAAGAGAATTTGTAAAAACAAGACCAGCATTACAGGATAGAATCAGAGATGTCCTTCTTACAGACATACCACAGAAAGCTCCATGGTCAAAAGTAACTAGCAACAACACCAAAAAGAACTCAACACAAT